>NC_044307.1:19064440-19364440 GCF_007474595.2 Lynx canadensis
TAAAGACTATGTTTGAATTTCTCAGTTACCGAGAGTTTGTGTGCGGACGTGTTGCTTTCTGTTTTCCTCCTCATTTGCAGGACGAGATTACACAAAAGTGAAGGCCGAGAGAAAACCCATTCTTTCCTTTGGTGATAATGACAGCACAGCGATTACATCTTCACATTACATAAATTTTAACTAATTTGGGTGATTAAATTCATCAGTCTTGTCTACACTATATATGGGTGTATTATTTTTAAAGTGAATGGTACACTCAAATAGCTAACATAACGGACTTTTAGAACTTTTGTTTTCCTCCCCAACCTACTACTCGTCTTAGGCAAGTCCCCGTATTAAAATTTCCTCATATCAGTTATTTCTTTCCATCTTTGTGTTCACCAGAAAGTGCCCACTTATGTCCTTTAAAACTTTGAGACAAAAAAAAATCATAAATCAAAGGAAAGGGGTAGGTATAGTCAGGGAATCTATCCTGAGAAAAGAAGAGTACATGAGGAATGTGATGCTGTATATTTTTGATATCACAGGAAGTCTAGATGTGGCCAGCCAGTTGCTCAAACTGCTGGGGAGCTTTTCAAAGCTCCAGACCATTTTTTTTTTTTTTTTTTTTGCTTCCTCATCGACCATCCTCGACTTGTGGCTTTAGACCTGATGTTCACCAATGAATGCGGCTGCTTCACCCTCACACATCACAGCTGCATTCCAGGCAGGAAGAAGGAGAAATGCTAATGGTAATGGTAAAAAGGTGTATGTGCGTGTGTCTGCCTCTATGTGATTCTGCCTTTTTCGCAGGAAAACATTACTTTTCCAGAAGCTTGACCCAGTTGAGGGCTACCCGTTACATTTACACCTCATTGGTTAGAACGGAGTCACGTGATCATCATATGCTGCAGGGGGAAAGTCAGTTTTTCTAACAGAATAAAGTCAGAGTTCTGTAAATAGTGGAGGAAGAAGGAGTGGATTACAAGAAATAAACATCAGTGTCCACCCAGGGATGAGACTGCATCCTAGTGAGTTTCCATCCCTGCCAGCGCTGTGTGAGTCTTGGGGAAAAGGCAAGTTAGAGGAAGGAAATAGAGTTGAATGAGTGAATGAATGAATGGATGCATGGGATGCTTCTTGGGACAAAAAATATTATTACTGTTTATAAGTTACCTAGCAAATTTCCGGGATCAAAATAGGCTCTGGATACTTGTTTTAAGTTTTAAACTTTAAACTTTAGAAAAGTGGGTGCTCTTCTAAACCCCACACACACCAATCCAGTCTTGCAGCCATCTAAATGTAAATTGCAAAGTCATGGCAGATGCTCAATTAAAGACACGAACGGAGGGAAAGAGTCTGAGTTCCCAACACAGTGTTCATGTCATACAAATACACATGCACGTGATAATGTAGGCAAACCTTATGTGTAAATAGTCTGGGGAGTGATTTTGCAGGGGATAAATTTATGAAATTTTAAATCTCTACCTTTTTAAGTTAAATCTACTAATAACAGAACGATGACATAATTTTATTGTATTATTTATTTTTAAATCTAATTTCTTCCTAAGTCACGGTGTGCTTTCAGTAATAATTCTTTACTAACTTCCTACCCATTCTTTTTGTTTTACCACGTACTGGGTTAAAAAAAATTCTGAAATCTCAGAGGAAAAACTGATGGTTACCAGAGGGGAGGCAGTTGGGGGGATGGGTGAAATAGGTGACGAGATTAAGGAGGGCACTTGCAGTGGTGCCACAGGTGTTGTATGGAATTGTTGAATCACTAAATTGTACACCTGAAACTAATATTACACTCTATGTTAACTAATTGGAATGTAAATAAAAATAAAAATCCAAAATCTCTTTTTTCCATATTTCAACAATTAACTGTAATACTCTTAGATAAGCAATAAGAAATCTTAGTATTACTTATTAAAGCATAGAGTGAAACCCATAGCATATTAATAAATATTGAATCCTGATTTTAAAATTCAAATTCCTTCTGTCTTCTAAAATTTAATACGGTTGTAGGAATTATGTATTAATAACCTTAGCACCTTACATTTATCCAAATTCTCCAGTGACTGCTTTTAAAATTATTAAAATTATTAATATATACTTATTAATATGAAAGATGTGAAGATGTAGGATGTTTACATTTGTGTATTTTATCCCTAACACAATGTGACATAGTGAATTTATATATTTTGAATAAACATTTCAATTTAATTATCTACAATTCTGAATTCAAGTGGTAATGACCTAACTGGTAATGACCCAAGGTCTTAGAAAAGTTACATGTAGAAGAGAATGATTGTTTTGGTCCTCAAAAATTATTATTTTTGACTTTTAGCAAGCTACAGACACCTAGCGTCTAATCAAAGGCTCATCATCAATAACCTAGAAACAGTATGTCTAGGAAGTTAAGACAGTTATGATATAATCATTTATCAGATCTTTATGGAGTGTTTAGGCTTCCTTCTCCCAAACCCAAAACATATAAACCTTCTTGGCAATATTCAAGCCCTAATACACACACTGGTAGTATAATGTTAACATAGGGAAAGACATTTAAAGACCACTTTGTTGTAGCTCTCCCGTTCTTCAGATGAAAATCCCAAATCCAAAAGGTTAAACAATTGCTCAAAGAATCTTGTGGCCATTTGGGGAAGAGTCAAAACTTCCAACATCATAAGCTGTTCTCTACATCGTACCTTCTCATTAAACATAAGTGTCTCAGGTTACAGAACCAGAACGTCAAAAGTGTCATTGGAGTCATCTACTCCAGACATTCTCAACCAAAATTAGGTAAACAGCTAACATTGGAACCAATATATGAATTCTTATTCCCCAAGGGCCGTGAGATGGCACTTGCTGGTTTTCAGATCCTATGGGCACATGGCTTCTCCACATGAACAGATTCCTGTTAACTATATACAGTGAACAAGTATTATACTGTTCTATGTGTGCCATTGCGGGGAAGCGTTAACTTATGTCAACATACCTCTCAAGACAGAATCCCCTTTATATTATCTCCAAATGGTAACCATTCAGTCGGCTTGACCCTATCTATTAAATAGAAGAGCAGCATGAATGATTCAGGTCGAATAGCAGACACATTATCCAGGTCTCTGACTTTGGCCAAGATCCCTCCACATCCGTGTGGAAAAGAACGTGGTATATCAATGTGCAGATGGTTATGGGCTCCCTTTAACAGATTCTTCTATGAATTTAACTATGAGAGACACCCCTAGAGCCGTCCCCCGTAAACCTCACCCTACAATAAAAAGTACTATCAATTAGCACATTGGAAAGTAATACTTTAAAGAAGTAGGGAAATCAACCTGTTGCCCATTGCAGTCAATGTCCCCTAGGTTATTGTTCAGTGACCCCCGGCTGACATCGTCTGGATAAAAAAAAAACTCAAAAACAAAAAACAAAAGTGAAATATCCAACAACACCAGCATAGACTGAAAAAATAACTCAGAGGGCAAGATCTGATGGTGGCTCATTTTGATAAAAGGCAGTGTTAGAATTAAAACACAAATGTGTTTGGGCTGCTTTCATAAATTTTAAAATAAAGTCCTGTGCCCATGATTATGAGGAGAGCATACCTCATACATCCATAAAACATACAGTAAAATTATTTAACACAGAAACCCCAGTGGCATACAGTAAGTAGTAAGCTGAAACATCCCGGGTAGTTGTCTAGACAGTTCTACCAACCCTGGCTACTGTGCCCTTAATAGGTCCAGGATTTGGATCACCGGTGGCTCATCTCAGAGATCCTGGCTGGCGAGACTAGAGCATCTTGGCCTGTCCTTTGTGTCTTTCTTCCAGCCAAGGCATGTTCGCAGGGCAATGGCAGAGGTTCAAGAGAGATCACACCCAATCGTGCAAACACTTTCAATCCTCTGTGCGTATTACATTTGCTAAGAGTCTTGTGGCTGAGGCAATGCCATGGCTGAGGCGAGAGTTAGAACAGAAGAGCCCTTCCGACTGACATGGCCAAAGGCAGGAATTTAAGACCAGGTGGGGAATTGGAGCCAGTTTTTCGACTTATCACAAAATACGGATTTAAATGATATTGTAAATCGAGGAAATTTCACAGAGAAGACTTCTCAACGTTCCTTGCGTGGGAACACAATGCAATGACAAACCTCAACCACCCTGATAATGTGATTGCTTCACTTATAAAAACACTCGTTTTCCCTTTGTCTGGCGGTGAGAATCATATACCCACTTTTACCACTCTTGTGCCTTAGCTGCCAACAAATACAAAGTGAAATGTCATGTGTTTTTTTTATATATATAAGTATACTTCTTTTCTTATGTTTTTTGTGATGTTGAGCTTGAATTTTTAATCATTTGATCTTATCTCTTATTTTACATAAGTTGATTTTAAGTCATTTACCAAAGCATGCGGATTATACACTGTATTATGATACTGTGACATCTAAGGCCACGTCCTGAGTCATCGGCACTTGACTTCTAGTGGAATAACTCAGGCTGAAGGTTCCTACAGCAATCCAATTGATGCAATGGCGCTATACTCAAACTCCTTTGTACTTTATAATTCACTTCCCTTCTGGAACTATCGATTCAAATGTCAGCCCCCCAGAAACATTTTTCTGGGCTCAAGAATTTCCATTTCCATTTTTGGGGGGTTTCAGTTGGTTGAGGGAAAATCAGTTATACTTCTCCTAAAGGGTCTGCAAAACTCCTCTGTGATATCGAGTTGTTTTACATGGGGAAATGTAGACACGCTAAGGCCAAGTGATTTACTCCATCCTACGACTAATCAATAGCAGAATAAGGAGGAGACCAGAGTTACAGCACTTGGAGAGCGGGCTAAGCCTTATTAAACAACACGGAATCATGTATATCTGATACTCAGCTCGAAGTATCGAAATTAGACCACCACATCGCACAGGTGGAAATGTGTGTACAAGGTCTGTTAAACATGATATATTCCTAATGTACTGCAATTACTGAAACACCTGTGGCATAGAACACACTCGGTTCTTGAGGGAAAATGTGTAGCTCATTCAAATAGTCTGTCTCACATTTCATTGCGTTTACCTGCGGTTATACGATCTAGCCATTCCATGTTAGTGTAAGTCACAAGAACTGTTTCTTAATTAGAGTGACTCTTGGGTGTGACTGTGTTGATCTGTGGGGTTTATTTTTCTTTCTTAGAATTTTTGCTAGTTTCGGTAGCCTGGGAGGGAAACGATGTCTTTTAACTGAGTGCTCGACAGCTCCGGGAAAGCCATCTGCCTAAGTTATCAACCTGTGGAAAAGACTCCCACGCTGAACTAGGATTCAACATCCACTTAGAATCTGGAAATTTCCCACCTAAGTCCTTTAGTTCAAAACACGCCACAGGCGCAATGCTACCCAACAGGTGGAAATTGGTTTGCTATTGAGAGGGCAATTCTCTTTCTGTAACACGCTCAGCCTCAGGGATGCGGCGCATATGTTTATACAGTTAGATAAAGCTCAACCCCTGACTGTTTCTGAGGGAGACAGAGTAAGTGGAAAAAATATAAATAAAGAGTATGATGACATTACAAAGGTGAGAAGAAATAATTTTTAAAAGTCAATCTTCTGGTCAGAGAAAAAAAAACCACATTGCAGCCATATTTCTTTACAGGTTTAATGGCAGTTTCAGATTTCAGGACTCTGTTGATTTGCTGAAATTTCCTATATAAATGGTATATTTATAATCGTCTATCGAAATAATAAGAGATGAGAATATGTGGCTTACGGACAAAATTAATTTTTTTTAAGTAGGCGATAGAATCCCATTGATGGGCTTTTACTGTATCCATATAGTACCCAGAAAAGAGTTAGTGCATGAAAAACATAAATTATTTGGCTGGAAGAAAACCTTGGGGATAATAGAGAATAGAGAATGCCCACCCCTGGTTCCCAACTCTCACAACACCTAATAAACTTTTGAAAAATTAATAAACTTACCACAGCAAAGAAATGACCTGTATTAATGACAAAACTACTTGCAACAGCTAACTTTTGAACCTAGGTTTCCTGATATCAGAGTTCACTTCTTTTCACCTTTCCTCTCATTCCGCTGATTTTTAAAAAAATTCGTGGTTAGACAAATTGCGTCTTTTTCTCTGCTATGAGTACTATGTGTGTTTGTTCCCTCTCTTCTTTCTCTTTTAAAAACTAACTTGAAGATCTCTTAAATATTTTAGAGTCACAATTACGATTGAAGAATAATATAAAATCCGTGTTCCTAACACCTCATGCATGAAAGTTATTATTAAACATAAAATGAGCTGAAATTTCCTTTGCCACCCTTTCAGGTGATCCCCAGATATACTGTTTTTTTCTTTTTTTTTTTTTTGCGAATGTCAGCATTTCCATACTTTATACTTTCACATAAAAGGAAGCTTTTACGTAAAAGTATACATAAGCTTCCTACATACACAGTTTTATGAATTAAATTTCTTATAGCGTGCCACACATGACCTACTGATGTTTGTGTGCTCAATTCAAGATTTGACCATATTTATATATTGAGTACTAGCTCATTATTTGTACTGCTGTGTGTTATTCTATCTTAAATAATAGTTCACTGAAGTATCCATTCCCCAGCTGGTGGGTAGCTGTGTTGTAATATGTAATGATTTAATAAATATATACCTAACTAGTATTTGTTGAATAGTCCATCCATTCCCCACTGATGTGCAGTAAAAGCTTGTCATAAGCGATCGCTTGCATATCTGTGTGGTTTTGTTTCTAAGCTTTCTACTGTGTTCTTTATGCAGACTGACCCTACATCTTAACCATTATGTATTTATACTGTCTTTTTTTTAAATTTTTATTTATTTTTTTTATTTTGAGAGAGAGAGAGGGGAGGGAGACATAGAATCTGACACAGTCTCCAGGTTCCAAGCTGTGAGCACAGGGCCTGACATAGGGCTTGAACTCATGAGCCGCGAGATCATGACCAGAGTTAAAGTCCACACTTAACCATCTGAGCCACCCAGATGACCCTAGTAGTCTTGATATGTGGCAGGCATGCTCCTTTACCTTTTTATTCTGAACAGTCGTGGCTTTATTGCTCTTCTATAGGAAATGCTTGCAATTTTGATCCCTTGCCCTCCCTCCACAAAAAATGTTTGAGTTTTGAGTGAAATTAAATTAGTTTTAACATGAATTTAGGGTAAAACTGGCATACTTTCACTGTTGAGTGTTTTATTCGTGACAAGCTATATATATATTTATTTAGGTCATCTTTAATCTCTCTCAATAAAGTTTAAAATTTTCAGTGCCAAGTTCTTTCACATATTTTGTTGGATATATTCTTTGTTGTTATGTTTAAATTGGATCCTTAAATTTTTTTCACTTAAATTTTTCTTAGAATCTAGAAATCAAATAATATTTTTGCTATTCATTTTATTCATAAACCTTGCTAATGACGTGACACCTACATTTAGGAATTATCATATAGATACAAAATTTAAATCCATGGGGTCAGCATAGCTTAGTGTGAGAACACAGAAAGGAAAGAGGGAGTAGCTCCTACATGTAGAGGTCAGGTAGAGAAGAAATGTGGCTGGTCGTTGAGGAGGAAAAGCACAAGAGACTGGCATGACATGGAAAAGCAGGGGAGAGTTTCAAAGAAGAAATAGCCAATAATTCAAATGCCACCAAGAAGTCATATAAAGTAAATATTAATATACAGAGAGCAAACCGATGATTGCTAGAGGGGAAGAGGTGAGAGTATACGCAAAACTGGTGAAGGGGAATGGAAGGTACAGGCTTCCAGTTATAGAATGAATAGGTCACAGGGATGAAAGGCACAGCATAGGGAATATCGTCATGGTACTGTAATAGCGTTGGATGGTGACAGATGGCCACCACTTGTGAGCCACACAAGTGAGCACAGCGTAACGTACAGACTGTCCAATAATTATGTTGTACATCTGAAACTAATGTAACGTTGTGTGTCAATTGTACTTCCGTAAAATAATAATAATAAATAATTGATAGAAAGCAATGGACAGAAGTGAAACTCAGATATATAATGAATAAATAAGGCTATTAGAAAACAAGAGATTAAATGTAAATTGTTCTTTCAAGAAGTGTAACAGTGAATGACAATGGTCGGAAGTTTATATGTGTATATGTAAAAAGCTTGTCCTAATTCATGAAGTAGTTTATCCCACCAGTGGGATTTCAATTGAAATATTATTTCGCATCTTCGAGAAGCCCAGTGGTTTTTCCTCCTTTTATCTGTTAATGTGGTAAATTTCAGTACTGGGTATTTAATATATACACATCATTGAATTCCTATGCTGAACACAAAGTTGTCTATATAAATTTACATATTTGCATATTAGTTGATAAATCAGTTTTGTTCATATTTTAAAATATTTGAATGTATATTCATTAATAAAGACACTGACCACTAGTGATTTTTTTTTAAATTTTTTTTTAACGTTTATTTATTTTTGAGACAGAGAGAGACAGAGCATGAACGGGGAGGGTCAGAGAGAGTGAGACACAGAATCTGAAACAGGCTCCAGGCTCTGAGATGTCAGCACAGAGCCGACGCGGGGCTCAAACTCACGGATCACGAGATCATGACCTGAGCCGAAGTTGGCCGCTAAACCGACTGAGCCACCCAGGCGTCCCTGACCACTAGTGATTCTTAGGCTGGTCTTATGAAGTTTTGATGTCAATGTTATTAATCTTTATACAATAAGTTATTCAGGGTTAACTCTTATTTTCTAAGATGTTTTTTTAAGTTTACTTATTTGTTTTGAGAGAAAGAGAGCACACAGGAGAGGCAGAGAGAGAGGAAAAGAGAGAGGGAGATAGAGAGAATCCAAGCAGGCTCTGCACTGTCATAGCGTGACACCCTATGTGGGGCTCAAACTCAGGAACCATGAGATCATAACCTGAGCTGAAATCAAGAGTCAGTCACTTAACCGACTGAGCACCCAGGCACCTATTACCTAGGACACTGTGTATTAGCAGTATACTTTGCCTTGAAAGTGTGGTAGAACCTAACACTAAAACCACCTGGTCTGGGGTTGAATTGATATGTGTGTGTATATTTTACAGTTAATTTAACTTCGCTTATAAGTCCCTTTCAGGTGTCCATTTCTTCTTGGTATATTTTTAGCAAGTTATATTTTAAGGAGATCTGTTATTTGAAGTAAAATCTCAAATTATCAAGTTCATCCCTGTATTGTATTATCTTTATATTTTATAATTTCTACTTTCTCTGTGCTTGTTTCACCTTTTTTGATTCTTAATACTAAGATGCTTGTGCTGTCTCTCTCTGCCCCCTCCCCTCTCTCTTTTGCCAGTTGATTCATTTTTCTCAATCTTATAAAGAACTAATTTTTGGCTATGTTGATTCTTTCCAATTATCTCTGCTCTAACCTTCATGATTTTCTTTTTTCTACTTTTTTGGATTAGTGTATGTCCTTGGATTAGTATACAATTTCATATAATGTTTCCACTGTTTGACTCTAGTAATAACCGTCATATTTTCAGAGATACTCTTTTGGTATTGATCAGCTCTAGGTGTTTTCATGTTTCCATTTCCATGTTTGGATTTTGATTTGGAGAAATGTGTTGATAAATTTCAAAACATGTTTTATTATTTATTTATTTATTTAGCATCAGAGTTTTTGTCAAGGTTCTTAAGAATGATACGTATTTTTTGGACCTAGAACTTAACTGCGTTATCACAAATCCTTGGTGTCCAGTGCTACTGACCTTTGCTCATCGTGATTCATTTCTCTTGTGTTTTATAATTTTGGATTGTGAGCTTATTCTTGACAGAGCTTCATCTGTGAGAATCCTTGAAACCTGCATCACTGTATTTATTCTGAGAGAACTGGCATCACTGTTATCAGCTACCCCACAATTACTTGAAAGTGCTTTGAGTAGACCTAAAATAAGTCTGCTTTAGTTGAGTTATTTTTTGTTTTGTGTTTCTTTAGTCATTAAGGTGGTATACATTAGAATTTCCGATGCATCTGAAGGTATGCCCATAGATCAAATTCTTAGGAGATCCTTTTCTCTTGCTTAGAGCCCCGGCTGAGACTTAAATTTTTAATATTTCTTTTCAGGAAGATAGTATTTAGAGGAGTTTAGGATATGTGTGTTGAGTGTGTCTCCATTCTAGCTTTCCATCTTGGCAGGCTTACGGCCCTTTTTCCCATCGCCGTGTAATTATTAGATTCAAGCGTTTTCATTACTTCAACTGGCAAATTTCCTCAGTAGAGCAATATAATTAGCATGAACTCTCCATTGTGATTTTCAGTTCCTTTGTAGTGTATGATCTCTAAAGATTTCCTTTATATCCTATGTAATCAATTTCATTTTTAGAGTGGTTTTAGTTATACAAGCAAACTGAACAGAAGGTACAGATATTTTCCATATACTCTAGTCCCACACTTGCATACCATACCCCATTATCGATATCCTCCACTAGAGGATTTTATTGTAATTGATGAACTGAAAGTAACACATCATTATCACCTGGAGCCCATAGTTCATATCAGGGTTCATTCTTAATGTTGTATTCCTTTACATCTTGAAAGTTCAAATATTCATTGAAAGATGAGTGTCTTGTTGAACATCCCATATTTGTACATATTTTTAGTTAGAATTGTCAGACTATCTAAGCAACCATTTATTTTATTTTTTATTTTCATTTTTTTGATTTGAGAGAGAAGGAGCAAGAGGGAGGAGAGGAGCAGAGACAGAGACAGAGAGAATCTTAAGCTGGCTCCACACTCAGTGCGAGCCTGATGCAGGGCTGGATCCCCTGATTCTGGGATCATGACCTGAGCTGAAATCAAGAGTTGGATGCTCAACCAACTGAGCCATCCAGGTGCCCTTCTAATCCACCATTTTAAAAAGAATGGAAATGAAGCTGCCATATCATTAAATATACCTTTAAAAATTCCAATGATCAAGTTGTCACGTACCAGAAGCTCATTAGCAATTAGAAAAGATCATAAACAAGGAAGGAAGAAACAACTGAGAATAGATGAAATGAATTAATTGGTATGAGTCCAATGACCAAGTCAGATCTGAGGTAACCAGTGGGCCAAGGATGTGAAGTATGTATTCACAACACTTCCATCAGTGATAGAAAAGCAGGTCTCTACAAGTGGTAGTTGGGAATGAATCTCACGGGTTCCAGGTTCCTTTCTACTTGGCTCAATGTGTCTTGATGAGCTGGGAGCACACTAATTGCCAGTGATAAATGAGAAAGAGAAAAATTACCAAGTCACGTTGTGTAAGATTGTTACAACTGATGTGTCAAATTTTTAATGAGATATTTAGGGATTTTAGCTTTGCTCTTTTTTTTTTATTTTTTAACATTTTTTAAATTTATTTTTGAGACAGGGAGAGACAGAGCATGAACAGGGGAGGGTCAGACGGAGGGAGACACAGAATCTGAAACAGGCTCCAGGCTCTGAGCTGTCAGCACAGAGCCCGACACAGGGCTTCGAACTCACGGACCGCAAGATCATGACCTGAGCTGAAGTGGCTGCTTAAACCGACTGAGGCCACCAGGCCCCCCTAGGCTTTGCTCTTTATAGCAAAAAGGTATATCTATCTATGTATCTTTTTTATATCTATCTATATCTATATCTGTATCTATATCTATCTACTACAGATAGATCTATCTATGGATAGATACAGATATAGATTTGAAAATGTGCAAATACTGCTTAGCTACTTCACCAACACATAAAGCTGTGATCTTTGTTATACATTCAATTTAGAGCTGTGTAACATCCACCCTGCGGATCAATATAATAAGAAACAAACACATAAGCAGTAGTTCTGTTCATGACCTAAGTGAAAGGTCATAGTAAAGAAAAGGATAATAATGGAAGAAGTTGTGGACCAACTTTCCTTTTCTTTTCTTTTCTTTTTTTTCTTTTTTCTTTCTTTCTTTCTTTCTTCTTCTTTCTTTCTTTCTTTCCATGAAATTGCATTCCTTTTTTAATGTTTATTTTTGACAGAGAGAGAGAGAGCACAAGAAGAGTAGGGGCAGAGAGTGAAGAAAGAGAAGAGAGAGAGGGGAACAGAATATCCGAAGCAGGTTCTGGACTGAGAGCAGAGAGCCCAATATGGGGCTCAAATTCAAACTGTGAGATCGTGACCTGAGCCGAATTTGGATGTTTAACAAACTGAACCACTCAGGAGCCCCAGTGAACCAACCTTTCTGAATTCAAATCGTGACTCCTCCACATATTATTCACTTGACACTGGACAATTTCCTTCACCTCTATGTGCCTCAATTACCTCATCTGAAACTGGAGATAATAATAGTGACTACTCCTAAAGTTGTTATAATGATTTCATGAGGTCAATGCCTTTAAAGATCTTAGAACAGTGCCTGTCATATAATAAGCACTCCGTTAATATGTGTATAATTATTAGCTACTATGGAGAATGACTTCAGAGCCAAATACTGCTTGCTACAAGAGTTTTCTAATGATGTCAGAGTCCTGGTAGACAAGCAGGCAAGATGAGAGAGTAAGAAGTGGTACATGCATTTGATTTTACAACATAGTGTAACCTCCAACCTGTTACCATCATTAAACTTTAAATCCTTAAAAGTAGGGCTCCTCATTTACTTTATAGTCCTAGTTCTCAACATAGAAACTGGCTTACAGGTGGAACTCATTAAGTTAGTGTGTGTGTGTGTGTGTGTGCACGCGCGTGTGTGTGAAAGAGAGACAGAGACAGAGGCAAACAGAGGAGAGAGAGAGAGAGAGGATAGAGAGAGAGAGAGGAGGAAGAGAGATTCAGACATGACTATAACAGCAGGTGAGGAATAATCACGGCTGAGCCCTGTAGATTACAGTGAGAAGGCATTCAGCTGTCTATGCCAGCAGACCTTATTGGCTAGAATCCGTTCTCCATGACCTCATTCTGCTTGGTAGCCTGCTTATTATTTGTTTGACCCCAAAATGGCCTCTATTAATGCCTATGGGCTGTTGATTGCCTTTTGGCATAAAAACTATTGAAAAAGAATTAGCTCCTGTTCCACATTAATTACAGAGAATGCCTTGGAGTACATTTAGTGCAGGGAATTGCTCTAAAGTATTCAAAAATATTATATAATTAATTCTTCATATAGATAGATATAGATATGTATATATGTTGTTATTTCAATTGACACTCAAACTTTAATATTTTTTCTGATGCTTTCTAAGTCTAGGATTTGAAACTCTGAGTACTTTAACCACATTTCAATGTAATTATATATGTCAGATTCAAAACTATCAAAACTGCTTCAAAAAATACATCAGTAGCATCGCACAATTATTTTATATAACATAATTGCACTGAACATAACAAAATAGTAAAATTGCTTTAGGAATAAGACCTGGATATTTATGGGCAGTCCATGAGTTTTGAACGTTCTTTTCTACATCTAGGGATGGTCTCCAAGTATAAAAATTAATACAACTAAGGACTAGGGAAACTTGAAATAATAAGGAAATCATATCTATGTGCTTTATTGTGAAATATTTTAAAGAAAAAATTTTAATGGTTATTTGTTTTGAGAGATAGAGCACAAGCAGGGAGGGGCAGAGAAAGAGGGAGACACAGAATCTGAAGCAGGCTCTGGGCTCTGAACCGTCAGCACAGAGCCTGATGTGGGGCTCAAACCCATGAACTGCGAGCCCATGACCTGAGCCTAAGCTGGGCCCTTAACTCATAAGCCACCCAGGTGCCAGTAAAGACATTTTTAAGTAAAAGTTTTGTAATTTTAATGAAACCTTCAACCAATAAGCTCAAAGAAGTACCTTCTGTGAGTAGTGGCTACTTGTATCCCTTCTTCCCAAGAGGAATAGCACATTCTCCAGCCAAAATTTACATGCAGGAGAACTCCTTTACTACAAGTTAATAAATAGTTTTTCAAATATCCAAAGAAAAATTGCAATAGAACAAATGCCTATAATCACAGGTGTTTTCAGAGACTTCAGTTTTCTTGGAATAATAATATTTACAAGGTTTTAATCTTATGAGGGAACAATAGAATTTAGCACATTTATTATTATAAAGGCAACAAATGTACATTTGAATAAAAAATTCAATACACTCCTTTGCTTCTGCAGGAAAGCAATTATGACGGTTTATTCTTTATTCACCAAAAGGCTGCTCCAAGACTGCAAATTGTTATTTTGTGAAGCTGTTGGAAATTGTTTTCCATTTTTACCTGTATTATGAGAGCTGTAAATAAATGTTTTCAACATCTTAATATAGCGTGTTACATCTTGAAATTTGTGTGCCAAACACTAAGGTACAAAATAAACCTAGTTACTCTACGGGCTCTTGTTCAAATTGTTCTAGAGTTAAAGTGAAGGATAAAACCTTTAAAAGTGTGGCACAGGGATGCCTGGGTGGTTCAGTCAGTTAAGTGTCTGACTTTTGATTTCAGATCAGGTAATGATCTCATGGTTCATGGGTTTGAGCCCTGCATGGGTCTCTGCACGGATAGTGCAGAGCTTGCTGGGATTCTCTCTCTCTCTCTCTCTCAAGAATAAACAAGTAAAAATAAATAGGGGCACTTGGGTGGCTCAGTCGGTTAAGCATCCGACTTTGGCTGAGGTTATGATCTCGTGGTTTGTGAGTTCAGGCCCCATGTTAGGCTCTGTGCTGACAACTCGGGGCTGGAGTCTCGTTCAGATTCTGTGTGTCCCTCTCTCTCTGCCCCTCCCCTGCTCACTCTCTAAGTCTCTCTCACAAAGAAATAAAGATTAAAAAAATAAAAATTTGGGGCTTCTGGATGGCTCAGTCAGTTGAGCGCCAACTTCGGCTCAGGTCATGATCTCGCAGTCCGTGACTTCAAGCCCTGTGTCGGGCTCTGTGCTAATAGCTCAGAGCCTGGAGCCCGCTTAGGATTCTGTGTCTCCCTCTCTCTCTGCCCCTCTCCCACTCATGCTCTGTCTCTCTTTCTCTGTCCAAAATGAATAAACATTTTTTAAAAAATTTAATTAAAAATTAAATAAATAAGTAAAAGTATAGTATACAATTCCAAAAAGCAAAAAATAAAATATTGTCTCTTGACTAATTTTAGTTCTGTTCTAAAGCTATTTCAAAGCAGCAGTAACATGAAAAAAATAAAAGTTTTAAAATGCGGAGATAAAGACAATTGTTTTGTTACGTAGCGTATTAGGTAGGAGTGATGTTTGCCTGTTCTAAGGAAGATCCCACAGTGGTGCAAACAGAATAAAAATTTATCCCTTTGCCATAGTCCAAAAGTGAGTAACGTAAGACTGATACTGTCTCATGCTCTTGTGGTTCTTCTATTTTTCACTCCGGCGTCCTTGACGTGCAGCATCCTTGTCAAAGATGGCTGCCCCATTCTCCATCAGGGTGTTGTGTCATCTAACGGTGAGATCAGGAGGTCGTGCACGTGCTAATTGCAGTCCATAGACTAGAACGTGGTCAGATGCCTATTTCTTGCTGCCGTTGCTGCACCTGGAAAATGTAGTCTATATTCTGAGCGTCCAAGTGCCCAAAAAACATTGGGCTTTATTACCCACAGAAGAATGCGAAACTGGATATTTGGGAACAATTAGCTATCTCTGCCACAACACAGCCCCAAATGATCTATCCAGAGTATGTACATTTTACCTAGCCTGTGGAAAAAGAAATAAATTTGCAGTATTTTTATAGAACCAATTTCCACTTAACCTGAATGGCAGTTTTAGACTTATTTTCTATATTTTCAGTATCTAAGCATTAGGCATTTGACCCCCTCATATATATTTTCCATTCTTCCAGAATATTTTCACAGATAAATCTTGTTTTTAATTTAGACTACTGTTTTTTCTATTTTTATTCTGTTTCTATATCAGTGGAATATTAAGTATACATTAATATAATAGCATAGATGGTAAAGCTAGATTTTAATAATATTATACTAGTATTCAAGCACATTTAAACACCACACTAGGCACATTACACAAGACTAGACCCATGTATTAAGCATCGGATACAACATTTTATGTAGGTGGGATGTATAAAACTTGGAGAAAATCCAAATGAGTATAACAATGAGGAAAGAACTGGGAAATAATCCCTTTGATAAAGGGTATGAAGAATTGGAAAGTTTTAGCAGTAAAACAAGAAATGGATAGATGATTTAATAACAGTATTTACATCTATGATGAGGTCTTTCTTTTTCTCCTTAAAGTAAAAAGTAGGTGCCTTTGGCTCTTGGTCTCAAATAAGGAAAGAATATAAAAAGGAGTAAGATAAGTGAACATGTAGTTAGACCAACAAATGCCAAATTTATCTTAAAGGTCATATCATCAGTTAGGAGAACATGACCTTAAGCACCAGAGAAACTTGTAATGGAATATACAAAACCAAAAGACACAAAATCCCTCTGGGTTGGGTAAAGTGGATAAATATATAGAAGAAGGCTGTGTAGTAGATATATTGTTGCTTCATTATATCTCCAGGTTTAAAACAATTGCCCGGAATTCCTATAGAGGATTTGAATTGGAAACACACTTCAAAGTCTAGAGCTATTTCGATTCTGTCTTATTAAAGAAGGAGAAAGAGACTGAGAAAGGGAACTTTTTAAAATTGCTTTAAAATTTTATTTATTTTTGAGAGAGAGAGAGAGAGCATGAGCAGTGGAAGGACAGAGAGAGAGAGGGAGACACAGAATTCAAAGTAGGCTCCAGGCTCTCAGCTGTCAGCACAGAGCCTGACATGGGGCTCGAACCCATGAACTGGGAGATCATGACCTGTGCCGAAGTCTGATGCTTAACCGACTGAGCCACCCAGGCACCCTGGGCACTTTTTTTTTGTTTTTTGATGAAAACTTTGATCAGTTTTTTTTTTTCCCCTCTTCTTTTTTTTTTTTTTTTCATAACAAGATGTTTTTATAACATAGTTATAAATTCAAATGAAACTATTCTCTAGGCTGAGGCTTTGGACCTGTCTTTCACTCTTGGATATGACTAGAATATACCAGATTATGGATTGAAAACGATTTACTGCATCCATGCTTTGTCCTTATTCTAACTCATTGTTGTCATTTCTGCATACGTATTTTAATATACTTCTATTATAGCCTAGACTATTAAGCAGAAATCACAACGGTTACAATGTTGCACTCAGCCTGTGTTGGCTTAGTAACTTCCCTTAATAACTTCGGCTCCTTTATCCTTTCCATGACTTAGTTTCCTCAGCTGTAAATGGAGACCATAGAGCCAACCTATACAGACAGGCTCAGTTTCAGTCAAGTGTGCCATAATAAGATCATAAAAGTAGAATTCAAGAGCAACTAATTAGTCCCTACTGATATACTTAATAAAATTCTTGAGGAACATTCAACTTACTGTGTATCCCACATAAACCCACATGCACTCACGCACTCTCAGACCAGTGGATGCCCCAGCAGGGGAAGGGTGTTAAGGGTTCATTTTGAGTCATTAAGTACAAACCTGCCATGAGTATTTGGAAAATCAAACTCCAGTAGAAGATGGTTAGTTTCGGACTTTTAAAGTGGTAAATTTCTAAGATAAGTAAGTTTCTAACTCAATTCATCTAAACATGTCCTTTACCCCAGCTCCTGCCATGGTTCTCTACCCCATCCCAATAAATACAGTTTGCGTTGAAAAATAAGGTGGTTTATCATACGCGAGATGCCTACCTGTTATCGTGTCCATTCAAATAAGCACAAGCATCCTTAACATTTAATTGTTATTCAAAACACTTTCAAAGTGTTTTCAGAAGGTGCCAATCTCACAAGGTTAAAAATTTTTTAGGGAGCAGTGTTTTAAATGTTTTGTTTGATGCTGGTGATAAAGTTGTTAAAAGCTGTTGTATTGTTACTTTTGACCATGTTCAGCCATTCTTATTTCCTCTTTTTAAACCTTTTCACTTCTCTTCGATAGATAATTCAAATACCTATTAGATTAAAATTTACTCAAGAAACTGATATCAAAATGTATTTTAGCAAGTACAACCTTGCCTTGAATATGTAGAATTACCATGTCAACTTCAAGACTGAAACCTTTAAACACAATCTTGAGCTAACCGTCATGCCTCCAGGGTCACTGGAATATTATGCATGACACAATCTTTTACATCAACAAACTTAGAATGCAAATATTGGAACTGAAGCATCATATACAATTTTAAGTGATTGCATCAAAACCAAAAAGGTTATTTTGCCAAAAAAACTTTAAAAAAAAAGACATAAGTGGAAGAGTTCATTTAAGTATTTCTTTGAATATATTAAAATAATAATTGACATTTTAAAATACTAAATACTAAAAAAAATTTCTTTTGAGTAGTAATGTGTAGATCCACATGGATCCACCTCACATTTATATTAAGACAAGTACTTGTTAAAGCAGGAATTGTTGAAGCCAAATATATATTCAAAACCTGTTTTGACAAAAATGGTCTAAACCAAAAATGAACATATTTAATTTTTTTTAAGTTTATTTATTTATTTATTTATTTATTTAATTAATTAATTTTTTTGAGACAGAGAGAGACAGAGCATGAAAGGGGGAGGGTCAGAGAGAGAGAAGGAGACACAGAATCTGAAACAGGCTCCAGGCTCTGAGCTGTCAGCACAGAGCCCGATGCGGGGCTCGAACTCGCGGACCGCGAGATCATGACCCGAGCCGAAGTTGGACGCTCAACCGACTGAGCCACCCAGGCGCCCCAAAAATGAACGTATTTAAATAGCATACATTTTATAGGAAAACAAGATTATTATTAGCAGACACTTGTCAACGTAGAGACAAGTCTAGAACTCATTTTCCAATGTGTGCCTTCCATAAAACACTTTAAAGACATGTGATCATCTATTTAAAAAGAAAGTAAGGGACACTGAAAGGTCAGAGCCCTGAATGCAGCTTAGTCAAACAGCCACTGCCATTATACTTAGGTTCACAGTTTTAGAACCTGAACATACAATATCAGGTGCGAGTTTACCATTGTATTTTATTTTTTCAGTTTTATTGAGAAATGATTGACATATAACACTGTATAAATGTAAGCTGTACCACACAATGAGTTGGCCTACATATATTGTGAAGTGAGTACCGTGATAAATTTAGTTAATGTCCATCACCTGATATAGTTACAAAAAGGTTTTTTCCCCCTTGTGATGAGAACTTTTAGGATCCACTCTCTTAGCAACTTTTTGTGTTACTATGCAGCCGTGTTACGTAAGCTTACCATTTTAGATATAAGGAAAATAGCTCTCAGGGAAAATAATCTAGAGGTAGAAAATGTAGCTACCCACTTTGCTCATTCCAGTTTATTCTATAACCCCTATACTGTTTAGTTATGGTCTCCTCATTGCCAAGGTCAGTTCTTTGTCTTCCTGGTCTAGTTTCAAAGTTTGCTTTCAGTGTCCAGAAGGTAGTAGAAGGATATTTTTCATTAACTAGTCCCATGACTGGTATATTTTCATGACCATGATATCACTTATACACATAAGATGCTGGACAAACACAAAATTTGCCTTAATAATGAAAATTCAATTAAAAAGAGAGTTCCAATAAACCATCTCTGTTACTATACTTGTCTTTATAACACAATAAAAATTATAGAATGACATCAGGAAAGTTACAGGTACTTTTTGACTTAAAATTAGTGAGCAATTTGATTCTAACATATAACTTTGTTTGCTTTTAACATGAAAAATATGTCTCAAATTATACTATTTCATCTTTCATAAAAGTGATGTAATTCAATGTACTACTGATGTCAGAGTTCCCATAAATTAGGTTATTCACCCATAAATACATGAGCTGTTCACATTAAAAAATGAAACTGTATTGATCTTTATTTTAGAAGTGTTGCTCTGAATATTAAAGTGCAAGATTAATTTTAGTTATTTTTATATTCGTTGTTTGTTAGCATATATGTTAGTACACAGATATCTGCTAACTGGTGTATACGGGTAGAAAGCATGGTATAACGTTGGAATCTCAGCCCTGTCCTCTCTTACTGTTATGCCATTTGACAAGTTCATAACCTCTCTGAGCCTGGATTTTAACAGCTGGGTTTTAGAGGCATCATAGACAATATATGTAAAATATAGTATATGTTAATATGTAATTAATAAGTTTGCACTTGACATTTCATAATGTTCAACAAATGGGCATTTAAAAGTATCAACATCATTATTTTTAGATATAACATAACCACAGGAATAATAGCCATTTTCAAACAGGATCATTAAAAATTAGGAATATATAGGTAAAATGTGAAAGACGTGTAAAGCATAAAATTTTGCACTCAATACTTGTTAATGTACATGATTAGAAGATTATTCAGACAAAAGGTGGAAATACTTCACAATTCTTTACAAGCAAATTAATTATTTGTTTAGTTGAGGATCTGTTTCCTGTTGTACAAAGCATTAAACAAAGAACCGAAATGAAAAACTAAGGAAACTGAATTTGTCCTTCAACATGATCTGCTTGTATTGTATTATATATTAACCCTTCAAAACAACCAGAGCATGATCTTAATAACATAGAGACCACTTACTTTTTCTAATTTACCATTATTTAAATCTATCTATCTATCTATCTACGTTTATTTCACATCAGTGGCATTTATAACTTATCATGTATAAAATTTGCAAAACACTTTTTTTCGTTTACAAAATTTTAGGACCCTCAATTTCTTTCAAGCATTAGTGTTCCCTTGTTCAAACATTCTAATGGAATGTAAGCCCATTTTCTATATATATTTGAACTATGTCCATAGATACGGTGGCAAATTCTGGCATCTTTTTCCTGAAAACTGAATAGAGACAATAAGTTAAACTGGTTTCAAGCCCAGTTCAAAAGGTGAATCTGAGATTTAATCATTTGCCTCTTCATCCATCCATGTTTTGACACATTCATTGAAGATTAATAGTTTGCCTACCATATCAACCCTGAAAGCATTCTTTCCAGCCCTTTATGAATCTATTGGGTATGCTTGTTGCTACCCTTCACCCTGAGTGAAAGAGATTGTAGGAAAGCAGAGTTTTTAAAACCATAATAAAAGCAACACACTTTTAGTGATGTATATAGAATCTCATCATGATTTCATTTTAGTAAACATTATTAAACAGAAAATATATCTCAATAGAATTCTAAAAGTGATGGTTAAGTTTAACATTATTTCAATGAAAATCTCTTGACTTAAAGTCAGATTTTTAAAGAAGCCAATAATCTGAAGCTCAGTTTTGAATTTGTGAAGTTCAGTGACTCTGATAGACCAATAGAACCTGACAACCTATAAAAGGTGAGCCATACAGGTGTTGCCACAAAAACAGACACATAGACGAATGGAATAGAATAGAGAACCCAGATTTGGACCCACAAATATATTGCCAACTAGTCTTTGACAAAGCAAGAAATGGCAATGGCAAAATGGTCAAAAAAAAAAAAAAAAGACAGTTTCTTTAGCAAATGGTCCTGGGAGAACTGGACAGCAACATGCAGAAGAATGAAACTAGACCACTTTTTATACCATACACAAAAATAAACTCAAAATGGATGAAAGATCTAAATGTGAGACAGGAGCCATCAAAATCTTAGAGAGAAAGCAGGCAACAACCTCTTTGACCTCAGCCATAGAAATTTCTCATTTGACACATCTCCAAAAACAAGGGAATTAAAAGAAAAAGTGAACTATGGGACCTCATCAAGATAAAAAGCTTCTGTACTGCAAAGGAAACAATCAACAAAACTAAAAGGCAACCAACGGAATGGGAAAAGATACTTGCAAATGACATATCGGATAAAGGGCTAGTATCTAAAATCTATAAAGAACTTACCAAACTCAACACCCAAAAAACAAGTAATCCAGTGAAGAAATGGGAAGAAGGCATGAATAGATACTTTTCCAAAGAAGACATCCAGATGGCCAACAGGCACGTGAAAAGATGCTCAACGTCGCTCCTCATCAGGGAAATACAAATCAAAACCACACTGAGATACCACCTCACGCCAGTCAGAGTGGCTAAAATGAACAAATCAGGAGACTATAGATGCTGGTGAGGATGTGGAGAAATGGAAACCCTCTTGCACTCTCGGTGGGAATGCAAACTGGTGCAGCCATTCTGGAAAACAGGGTGGAGGTTCCTCAAAAAATTAAAAATAGAACTACCCTATGACCCAGCAATAGCACGGCTAGGAATTTACCCAAGGGATACAGGAGTGCTGATGCAAGGGGCACTTGTACCCCAATGTTTATAGCAGCACTTTCAACAATCGCCAAATTATGGAAAGAGCCTAAATGTCCATCAACTGATGAATAGATAAAGATGTGGCTTATATATACAATGGAATATGACTTGGCAATGAGAAAGAATGAAATCATGCCATATGCCGCAACATGGATGGAACTGGAGGGTATTATGCTAAGTGATATAAGTCAGTCAGAGAAAGGCAGATATCATATGCTTTCACTCATATGTGGAACTTGAGAAACTTAACAGAAGACCATGGGGGAAGGGGAAAAATAGTTACAGAGAGGGAGGGAGGCAAACCATAAGAGACTCTTAAATACAAAGAACAAACTGAGGGTTGATAAGTGGGTGGGGGAGAGGTGGGTGGGGGAGAGAGGAAAATAGGTGATGGGCATTGGTGAGGGCACTTGTTGGGATGAGCACTGGGTATTGTATATAAGCGATGAACCATAGGAATCTAGCCCCAAAACCAAGAGCACACTATGTTAGCCAATTAGACAGTAAATTACATTAAAAAAACATAAGAGATTGTTTTATATATATATAAAGCCATGTAATATTCTCCCTTTGTATTTAGATGTTTTGCCTGAGGTGAGAATTGGGAACTGGAGTTACCTAAAGCTAAGGGAGGAAAGAAAGCCTGAAAGTCTCGAGGATTTCCTGTCTAGAGGCACCTGGGTGGCTCAGTCCCTTGAGGGTCCAACTCTTGATTTCGTCTCAGGTCATGATCTCATGGTTGGAGAGATCCAGACCCACGCTGGGCTGTGCTCTGAAAGTGCAGAGCCTGCTTGGGATTCTCTCTCTCTCTCTCTCTCTCTCTCTTTCTGCCCCTCCCCTGCTCTCTCTCACTTTCTCTCTCAAAATAAAAATAAACATTAAAAAAAAAAGATTCCTTGTCCAGCTCCACCACTTGCTATAATATCTTACTTAGGCCAGTGATTTAACTTATCAGAACTTCTACTCTCTTAAAAATGAAGGACATAATTATAGCATTGGTTATTGGGATAATTCATTGAGATAATGTATGGAAAAGGGTTTGGCCAATGATAAACTCAGTAATTATCTCATAGGTCACCACTGAAAACCTCCCAGAGGAATATTTTGGATCTGCTTCCCTATTTTGTTCACACTGTGTACCCTTCCCTATTAGAAAACCAAAATTACTGGACATATTATCAAAAAAAAAAAAAAAAAGCAACCCACTGAGTGGGAGAACATATTTACAAATCACACATCCAATAAGGGGTTAATATCCTAAATATATAAAGAACTTATACAACTTAATATCAAAAACCAAATAACCCCATATAAAAATGGAAAGAGGACTTGAGTAGATATTTTTTCTAAAGAAGACATACAAATGGCCAACAGGCACATGAAAAGATGCTCAACATCACTAATTATAGGGAAATGCAAATCCAAACCACAATGAGATATCACCTTACACTTGTCATATTGACTTTTACCAAAAATGCAAAAAATAACAAAAGTTAGTAAGGATATGGAGAAAAGGGAACCTTGGTACAGTATTGGTGGGAATATAAATTGGTGCCGCCACTATGGTAAATATTAGAGTTTCCTCAAAAAATTTAAAATAGAAATACCATCTGATCCAGCAGTTCGACTTCTGAGTATTTGTCCAACGTATGTATGTACCCATATAGATGGGTATGTATGTACCCAATAGATGTATGTACCCATATATCTATTCATATTGCAGCATTATTTATAACAACCAAGATATGGAAGGAACCTAAGTGTCCATGAATAGATGAATGGATAAAAAAGATGTGATATAGATAGATAGATAGATAGATAGATATAGATATAGATATAGATATAATGGAATACTACCATAAAAAGAGTGAAATCTGGCCATCTGCAACAACATGCATGAATGGTGTTATGCTAAGTGAAATGAGTCAGAGAAAGACAAAAATTGTATGATTCCTCTTATATGTGGAATCTGAAAGACTATATGATTCACTTGTATGTGGAATCTAAAAGACAAGCAGAAAACAAAACAAATGAACAAACAGAACAAAACAGAAACAGACTCATAGATACAGGAAACAACCTGTTGTTTAGCAGGGTGGGGAGGGATTGGGAAGCAGGTGAAATAGGTGAAGGAAATTAAGAGGTACAAACTTCCCCTATAAAATAAGTACGTCATGGGCTATAACGTACAGCACAGGGAATATAGTCAATAATATTGTAACTTCGTATGGTGATAGATCGTAACTGGACTTACCATGGGGATCATTTCATAGTGTGTAAAAGTATCAAATCACTATGATGTACACCTGAAACTAATAGGATATTGTATGTCACTTATACTTCAGTGAAAAAAAAAATTACATAGGATTTCCAGCAACTGAATTGTCACCAAAATAATGGAAAGAAGGTATCATTTTAACAATTGCTTCTTCATCTTTAAAAAATATGTGATTGAGGGGCGCCTGGGTGGCTCAGTCGGTAAAGTGTCTGACTTCCGCTCAGGTCATGATCTCGCGGTTTGTGAGTTCAAGCCCCACGTTGGGCTCTGTGCTGACAGCTTAGAGCCTGAAGCCTGCTTTGGATTCTGCGTCTTCCCCTCTCTCTGCCCCTCCCATGCCCATGCTCTGTCTGTCTCTGTCTCTCAATAATAAATAAATGTTAAAAAATTTTTAAAAATATGTGATTGATTTTTCTGGACATAAATGGCCATGGTGAGAGTAGGACCTATCTTCCTGAAGTCCATTAGAAAAGATGGAGTAATGCGGTTAGCTGGCTGGGAGTAGTTGTCATTCTTAGATCCACATCACAACTGAGATGACATTAGGTGATCTCTAGAGGCTAACAGGTCGTGAAGGCAAATTAACTCCATAGTGTGAGTGAGTGAAAACCTCTATAGTCTTTGACAATGGCTGTAGGAGCATCTCCAGATTGTTGGCTCCTAAGGCTATGGAGAGCTCATCAAACCAGAACCTAGTTGGAAGGGGACTGTTAGGCATCACAGGACAAGTGAGAAGAAGAGTAATCTAATATGAACTTTCCACAGTTTGACCCATATCAGATGTCCTGGGAGCACTGATTGACAGGGAGGAAAATAGGACATCATGTCAGATATTAAGATATAAAGTCAGGATGGTGTATCCTTAAGACTTGAGTCAAAGTAATGGCCTGCTCCTCTCCCGGGCTTACTAGAGACGGTATTTTAATGACTGGCATATGTGATTAGATATGGCACATGCAAGAGAAATAGTGATGTTGTAACGTAACGACCATGTGTCATAATTTGCTATCTTGTTTTTAACAGAAAGACCATTGTGAAGAGGTCAGTCACGAGGGGTGATGAAGATGTCCAGGAGCATAGAGAGGCAAACAATTATTCCTCCCTGAGCACTGCTCCAGGGCAGAGTTCTTGAGCTTCTATTTGTTGTATGTATAATCTTGAATTATTAGAGTTAGCCTGTAAACTCTTGCAAAGGCAGGGATTTTGTATCGTTTTCGAGAACCTCAACCTACCTTTCTGACATTCAGTTCTTTACCCAGGATCTTTACATTAAGTAGGAGCTCAAAATACGTAGTGACTTAAATTAATTTCAAAGAAAGCCATGATAATTCTGGCTTTGAGGGGTTACATGAGGGCATTTTACTACCTCTACGATCAGGCCAACAAAGGATCTGCTGTCACAACCAAAGCCATCTGCCCCCTGATGAATATTGACAATGCATTAAGGTTTCCACCTCGGGAGCCGTGTAGCCGTGCTGTGATTCGAACCCGTGAAATAAATGCCTCATAGTCTTTCTCTCACTTGCTGTCTTCTGATCTCACTTCTTATAAAACCTAAAGTCACATGAGCAGTGTTACTTCAAGTGAATCTAGGATATAATCTTTGGCTTTCTGTTTTTTCATGATCTAAGAGAAAAGGCACTAGAAGTCACTGCAATAGATGTTGAGCAAGCAAGTGCACAGCATCCACCACTGCCCTTATCATTGCCTGGAATTATTTTAATTAGTTTTTTTTTTTATTATTATTGGTCTCCCACCAAAAAAAAGAAGAGATTCTTTAAGAGGTTTTTTTTTTCTTTTCACTTTTGTACCTCCATACCTAGAACAGTATCTGGCACTTATTGGCTGCGTATTAAATATTTATGGATATGGAGTGAATGGATCGTTGAATTAATGGATAATGCAGTTATACCCAAGAAGGATGAATTATAGGTTGTGTTTTCAGAACATAGCTCTGCTTAAGTTGAGGCAAGAAACTTGGAGAATATTATAAACTTCAATTCTTTTTTAAAAAAATTTTTCGGGGTGCCTGGGTGGCGCAGTCGGTTGGGCGTCCGACTTCAGCCAGGTCACGATCTCGCGGTCCGTAGTTCGAGCCCCGCGTCGGGCTCTGGGCTGATGGCTCAGAGCCTGGAGCCTGTTTCCCATTCTGTGTCTCCCTCTCTCTCTGCCCCTCCCCCGTTCATGCTCTGTCTCTCTCTGTCCCAAAAATAAATAAACGTTGAAAAAAAAATTTTTTTTCAAGCTTATTTATTTTTGAGAGAGAGAGAGAGAGAGAGAGAAAATGTGAGTGGGGGAGGGGCAGAAAGAGAAGGAGACACAGAATTGGAAGCAGGCTCCAGGCTCTGAGCTGTCAGTACAGTGCCTTACATGAGGCTCAAACTCACTAGCCCTGAGATCCTGACCTGAGCTGAAGTCATGTGCTTAACCGACTGAGCCACCCAGGAACTCCAAACTTCAGTTCCATTTTTATAAAGATCATACTACTACCTAACTCATAAGTTTATCATGGTGGGAAAAAAAATGTATATGAGCCTCTGATAAAACCTGTGTTCTATCCCCAACTAACCCCCACCACATCCCCACACACACCCACAAAGAGAGCCTGAGATCAAGACTTGTGTGCAGGACCTTGATTGGTAAGTGATTCCTAATAGCAGGAGAGAAGAAGGGGTCCAATACAGCATCCCCACCATTCAGATATGCCTGGCTGTCCACTACGTCTAATCCATTGTAAAATGAAATCCATTTGAAATAGATGGACAACCATAATCCCCACAAGGGTATTTTATTTTTGTTTTTGTTCCCCAGCATTATTGAGACATAATTGACATATAACATTGTGTTAGTTTGAGGTGTAAAACATGCTGATTTAATACTTATATATTGCAAAATGATTACCAACATAGCAGTCAGCTAACACTTAAATCATGTCACACAACTATAATTAGCAACTTTCAATTATATAATACTATATTATTAATAATATTAATAATATTAATACAATATCATTAAGTATAATCACTATGTTTTACATCAGATCCCCAGAATTTATTTATTTTATAACTGGTAATTTGTACTCTTTGACCAACATCTCCCCCCTTCCTCCACCCCTCATCCTGTGCTAACTACCATTTTAGTCTGTGTTTCTAAGAGTTCATCATTTTTAATTTCACATATGATATCACACAATATTTGTCCTTCTCTGTCTGGTTTATTTCACTTAGCATAATGATCCCAAGGTCCATCTATGTTGTGGCAAATTGCATATGTCTCTTTTCTAGTGGCTGAAAAATCTCTCTCTCTCTCTCTTTATATATATATATATATATATATATATATATATATATATGCATACACACTATATATTATATATTATATTATATTATAATTATATATTATATAATTATATATTATTAATATTATATTATACATTATATATAATTATATATTATTAATATTATATTATATATCATATATTAATATATATGTGTGTGTATGTATATACACATATATATGTACAATATAATTTCACATCTTTATTTATTCATCTGTCATCCATGGACACTTTCCTTCTTTTCATATCTTGGTTCTTATGAATGATGCTGCAATTAACATAGTAGTGCAGATATCTCTTTTGTTTCTGTTTTCATTTCCTTCTGGAAAAGGAAGAACAAATTGAGCCCAAAGTTAGCAGAAGGAACGACATAACAAAAATCAGAATGGAAGTAAATGAAATAGAAAATAAAAGATAATATAAAAGATCCAAGACACTAAGATCTGGGTTTTTTGAAAATATGAACAAAATAGGCAAATGTTTGGCTAGACTTACCAAGAAAAAAAGGAAAAAGGGCTTAAATAAATAGAATTATGAATAAAAAAGGAGACATTACAACTGATAACCTACACGTACAATGGATTACACGACTACTATGAACAATTATACACCAATAAATTGGACAATCTAGAAGAAATGGATAAAGTCCTAGAAACATACAACCTACCAAGATTTAATCATGAAGCAATAGAAAATCTGAAAAGACCAATAATGAATAAGGAAACTGAAACAGTAATCAAAACCTCCCAATAAGAAATGTCCAGAACCAAATGGCTTCACTGGCAAATGCTACCAAAGATGTAAAAAAGAATTAATACCAATTGTTCTACAGTTTTTCTAAAATATGAGAGGGAATATTTCCAAACTCATTTTACAAGGTTAGCATTATCCTGATACCAAAACCAGTTAGACACTATACAAAAAGAAATTTACAAGCTAATATCTCAGATGAATATAGATGCAAAAATCTCAAAGAAATACTGGCAAATAAAACACAGCAATACATTAAAAGGATCATACACGGGGCGCCTGGGTGGCGCAGTCGGTTAAGCGTCCGACTTCAGCCAGGTCACGATCTCGCGGTCCGTGAGTTCGAGCCCCGCGTCAGGCTCCGGGCTGATGGCTCGGAGCCTGGAGCCTGTTTCCGATTCTGTGTCTCCCTCTCACTCTGCCCCTCCCCCGTTCATGCTCTGTCTCTCTCTGTCCCAAAAATAAACAAACATTGAAAAAAAAAAAAAAAAAAAAAGGATCATACACAACAATCAAGTGGGATTATTCAAAAGTCTCAACAATGGTACAACATCCTCAAATCAATGTAATATACTCCATTTAAAAAAATAAACGGTAAAAATAATATGATCATCTCACCAGAGGCATAAAAAGAATTTGACAAAAGTCTACATTCTTCTTGATAAAAACTCTCTATAAATTTGGTATTGAGAGAATGTATGTCAACATAAGGAAGATCATATATGATAATTCCACAGCTAACATCAGACTCAATAGTGAAAATCTGAAATTTTTTTCTCTAAGATCAGAAACAAGACAAGGATGCCCACTCTCACCACTTTTATTCCACATAGTACTGGACCCTAGCCAAAGTAATTAAGCAAGAAAAAGAAATAAAATAATAATCAAAACCAGAAAGGAAGAGGTAAAATTGTCTATTTGTGCATGATATGATATTATGTATTAAAAGCCCTAAATACTCCCAAAAAAAAAAAAAAAAAAAAAAGAAAAACCCTGTTAGAACTAAAAACAATTCAGTAAACTTTCAGGATGCAAAATCAATATGCAAAAGTCTGTTAGTGGGGATGTCAATTGGTACAACCACTGTGGAAAACAGCACGGAGTTTCCTCAAAAAAACATATGTATATAAATACCATATGAACAGTAATTCCACCACTGGGTATTTATTCAAAGAAATGAAACACTAATACAAAAATGTATATGCACCCCTCTGTTTACTGAAGCATTATTTACAATAGCCAAGATATGGAAGCAATCCAAGTGTCCATCCATAGATGAATGGTTAAAGAGGTGATATATTTATATAGTGAAATATTACTCACCCATAAGAAAGAATGAAATGTTACCATTTGTGATAACATGGATGAACCTAGAAGGTATATGCTATGTGTAATAAGTGAGACAAAGAAAGACAAATATCACATGATTTCACTTACATATGGAATCTAAAACACAACACAAATGAATAAACACATAAAGAAACAGACTCGTAAATACAGAAAACAAATGATAAATGAAAGGGGAGGTGGGTAAGTGGATGGGCAAACAGGTTAAGGAGATTAAGAAGTACAAACTTCTGATTATAAAGTAAATAACTCATGGGGATATAATGTACTACATACGGAATATAGTAAATAATATTGTAATAACATTATGTGGTGACAGATGGTGGCTATAGTTATTGTGGTGAGCATTAAGTAATGTACAGAATTGTCAAGTCACTATGAAACTAAAATAACATTGTATGTCAACTAAACCTCCATATTTTCAAAAATAGGTTGCCTTTCTATACACTAACAGCTATCAGAGAAATTAAAGGGGAAAATGATGCTGTTTACAATAGCATCACAAAGAATAAAATACCCAGAAATAAATTTAACCAAGGAAGTGAAATGCTGCTATGCTTACAAGTATAAGACACCAAAGAAAGAAATTAAGGAAGACACCAATAAATGGAAAGATAACCCGTGTTCATGAATTAGAAGAATTTATGTTATTAAAATGTCTATTCTACCCAAAACAATGTACAGATTTATTGCAATCCATATCAAAATTCCAATGGCACATTTTTTATAGAAATAGAAAAAAAATATTCTAAAATTTATATGGAACCAAAAAAAGATCTCCAGTAACCAAAGCAATCTTGAGAAAGGACAGAGCTCAGAGCATCACACTCCCCTGATTTCAAACTATATTACAAAACTATACTAATTAAAACAGTATCAGATTAGCATTAAAAACAGACACATGGATCAGTGGAACAGAACAGAAACCTCAGAAATAAACCCATGCAAATATGTTCAATCAATTTACAACAAAGGCACCAAGAATATACATTGGGGAAAAGATAGTCTTTTCAACAAATGCAAAGGTATTTTTAAGAGACTTAATAGAACAAACTGTAGTCCTTATTGTTTGAGCTAATCTTGAAGCCATTAGTGATGCTTATCATCTCCTTCTCCTGGCACCTATTCTAGAATTTCTTCACTTTTCACCAATGTTTAGACTTCACTTGGTAGCTTGATTGATAAGAAAACCCAAACATTCATTCCTGAATAGGTTCAGATCATCACATCTTGCCTTTTTTTTTGACCAGAGTTCCTGCAAATGTCATTTATCATCAGGAACAGAAGCACCAAAAGACACTCTGGTGAACTCTACAGGTTATAATTATACCCTTCCTTGTCCTCAGGGTATAGTAGCAATATTAGCTTGTTATGGTTATTGGAGTGAATTATCCCAGTACTAAGAACAATCATTTTTCTTGACTAAAGTGACTAGGTGGTAATCATCATTACTAGCTCAGTAGAAAACTTAGTGTGTTTCCTTGTGGAAGCATTTCCCCCTTTGGAACCAGACTTTCTATTCCTTGTGGAGGTCAACAATGTGAAGACAGGATGTGTATATCCCCTAAGTAGTTCACTGGGAGTAATACTGAGAGACTGAAAGTCAATAGGTGAAAAAATATACAGCAGGTAAATACTAAGCATAATAAGGCTAGAATGACGGTTTTACTACAAGATAAAAGAGACTTCAAGGTAAAGTGTACTACCAGAGAAAAGGAGAAACATTTCACAACAGTTGAAGTGTAGGGGTGTCTCAGTTAGGCATTCAACTTGGTCTCAGGTCATTCTCCTATGGTTTCTGAGTTTGAGCCCCACATCAGGCTCTCTGCTGTCAGCACAGAGCCTGCTTTGGATCCTCTGGCCCACTCCTCTCTCTCTACTCCTCCTCCGGTGGTTAACACTCTCTCTCTCTCTCTCTCTCTCTCTCTCCCTCTCTCTCTCTCTCAAATAAATCAACTTAAAAAAATAAGGTATCTATTCATCAGGAAAATACAACAATCATAAATGAGTATGGGCAAAATTCGGCAGAATCAAAGGAATAAAGATCTACAATTATAGCCACAAATTTTAATACTTTTCTCTCAGCAATCGATAGAATAAAGAGACACTATTTGAAGTATCAGAAAATACACAGAACATATGAACACTATTAGTTACCTTCATCCAAGATGTTTAGGGAACACGACAGACTATAACAGCATATTACACATTGTTTTCAGATGCACTCAGTATATTTATCAAGGTTGATGCTGGGCCATAAAAAAAGTCTCAATATAGTTAACATGATTGGGGATCTTACAGTGTATGTCCTCTGACCCCAGTAGAATGTAATTAAAAATGTATAACAGTAAGATATTTAAAAAGACCTCAATTATTTGGAAATTAAATAGAGGAGACATGTCTGCATAATCCATAGGTCAAAGAAGAAATCATAAAGGAAAATGAGAAAATACTTCAAACTGAATGGAAATGGAAATGCAACATAATGAAATTGGGGATGTGGCTAAAATCGTGCCTAGAGGAAAGTTTCTAGCTTTAGAAATGTACTGGGAACGAAGAAAACTCTTGAATCCCTTTGGAAAGCTAAATAACCCAAATCAAACTATAAACCAAATAAAGTACAAGAGTCAATAAAATGGAAACCAACTGAATAATAGAAGAAAGCAACAAAGGCAAATGTTAACTGTTGGGGTGTCACAGCTATTACGCAACCTAGCACTCCACCTTGCCCTTGTACCTCATTCCAATCTACCTCAGGTGTGACTCTTAGTAATTTTGCTGTGAGTGCCTGCCTCCACTGATCACCACCCACTATGTACCCGCAATAGGATTCCTATTATCTGACCAGCACATAAATCCAGCGCCAACATTTCATTGGGAAGGTCTGTTTTTCTGAGGTCACGTCCAGTACCAACGGTCTTAGCCTTGTGTCTCCCAAAAGGAGAGCCTCAGACAAAGGCTTGGGTGCCGACACTTCATGTGTAAAGACATTTTAGAAATTAGGAATGAAAAACAGGCTTAAACAGGGAAGAAGGGCAGCTAACACAAGGATGTGTTCCTGATTGTACCGCCCACTCAGATTGATGAGCTCTCATTCCTGCAGCTCCTCTGAGGAGCTTTATGAAATGTATCTCACTCTGAGGACAAAAGGGAGACACATCGATGCATCAGATCCCAAGCTCTGTTGGTCAATTCGGCGGTGCAGGCATGGACTCCTCCACTCCGTGATGCTGGGCCTGTAGGAACGCAGAATGAATTCATAGCGCTGTTTCATGCTGCAAGATTAGAGAAGTCCTTACAAGGAAGCAAGAGGTAGTTGGCCACCTCTCTGAGTGGTTCTCTCAGGTGTCCCCTGGGAAAACCCGGGTAAAGCCCACTTGTCTTATTGCTGTAGTGGTAGATGTAGTAAGAGATGGCTGAGGGGATTGGAAGGGACGCGTGACGGGTCCCAAACAGATAATCATCATTCTGCCGAGGACTAGTGGTATTTATTAGGAATTTGCATTCAAATTTAGGCAAGGCTGTTCAAGTGTGGTCTGTACATGCGTAACGTATTCTTGCATATAGATTCACTTTTATTTGCTGTAGCAAGAACTCATAGGTTTTTCCTTCTTAAAATTTCCTGAAACCAAGGTCGCACTGTGTGCTAACTAGAATTGAAATAAAAATTTGAAAAGAAAAAAATGGTAAATAATAGTCGCCTTCAAAATTAAAAAGAAAGAAAGAAAGAAAGAAAGAAAGAAAGAAAGAAAGAAAGAAAAAGGAAATTTCCTGCCCTGATGGAAATTGTATGATCTTAAAAGTCTTGCCGAAAAAAATGGACGTGCAAACTTATCTTTACAAATGAAAGTAGCTGAGTACGCCAATATTGGAAGACTCCATAATGCTTCCAAGGGGTAAAATATTTTTATCCTTCTCCACCCCCCCTTCCATTCATGATGAAATGTTTGTGCCTGTAGACTCAACCTCTTCCTTGTTTGTGGTCACTGGCGGTGAGCCAACAACCCCATTACCATCACATGTTAGCTTTCCATTATGGTGAGTCTCTGTGGCTTTCTAGGGCTTCAAGGAAGAAATAAAACATGCATTTATTAAACATCTACTGTATGTCAGGCACTGTAGTTCTACATGTGTATTTAAAATAGATACCCACAAATATAGTTGTTTAATCCCTGCAACAACCCTGGAGGTGCATATAGTCTTTATTTTGAAAACAAGAAAAAAAAATAGGTTCAAGGAGATCCACAGTTTATGTAAATTTACATCTTGCTGAGATTTAAACTCCCTGCTGTATGCTCTTTTCTTTATACCCTTATTAACTCTTACAGCTTAAGTGCCTAACAAGGTGCTGTATCAGTTATGCCTCTTTATTCTGTATTCTTGACGGTGTGACATTCTTGGGGTTTTGTTGACCCCGGACGGACTGCCCCTCCCAAGGCTGGCTAATTCCTACAGATATAGCAAAAAGCTTGCTTGAGAGCGCGCCCTTCACATGCAAATCGCCAACCCAGATCCTACACCCCAACTACTTCTTTTATTGAGCTCTTACAATCTGGGACACTATTCCCCTGCCCTAATCACAATAATTTTAGTTGGTTCTGGGGTATTCAGTCCAGGTACCAGACTAGGGACAGCCTGCATACCCCAGAGCCAAGTGAAATTATTCAAACTAGCCAATCCTAATTCTGCTTAGCCTATCTCACCTAGCCTTTCTCACAGAAACCACAATGAAGTTTCTTGCCCAAGTATTCCTATCACCTCTGCCTCCTGACTGATCCTGGGGCCTCTCCGTGTGCACTCGCCTCCCCCACCAGGACTGTCCCTCCTTCTCTTGGGACCTGGAAGTAACAGACTATTTTTTTTAATGACAGTTGTCTCCTGATCTGGTGGCTGCACAACCGAACAATCTAAGACAACCTATAGGTTAAAAGAAGCCCTCAGCATATAGCAGACATGCAATATTTGTTGAAATGAAATAATGGAAATATTTCATAGGGAAGAACAAAAAAGCAAAACTAGATCTACTATCCGTCTAATGTGTATAGGGAGCTATTTAAGTGTGTGTGGTAGAAGAAATCACAATAATAAAATCCATCAGTTTTAGAGTTTTGCAAATCCATATTTGCTTTTGCAGAAACTTCACATTCCACAATACAACTGCTTACTTTTTCTCCCATTTGGAATGTGATATAAGGTATAGGACCATCCATATTCCCTCCGCCTATACGGACAGGTCTATTTCAGGACATGCCATGTTAGGGCTCTGTGTATACCCTCCTCTAGCACCCCTCTGTCATGCTGCTCCAAAGTTGCCAAGTTATTGATGGACAGGACACTTACAAAGAAGATACAAATTCTGGAGTCTACATTCTAGCCTTGTCGTGGGGGAAAAGTAGCGATTGTAGGCGGTGCTAAAAACACTGCTTTCAGTTTCTTATTTCTCTCCTAAGAATCATTGGCAACTTGAACACATAAGAAGTTCAAGATATTATTTCTCTGTAATTTGAAGCTATTTAGGGGCAATTTCTATGATCTGTTGTTACCCACTCACAACACTTCTGACACCAAATGTGTTGGTCTTTCCTCACCGACCACCAGTTCTCAAACTCTCTGGTCGCCAGTTAGGTGTCCACAGACTCAATTTAATTCTGACACTAACTATCTGGAATGAGAGCAGATCTCACAGGTTAATGGCTCAGTCCCATCAGACTGCCCCTACCCCCACATCAGATGTCATTAGCAAGTCTCAAGCCTTCTATGCTTCTGACCAATCAGCTATAACTTGAGGGTTCCCATGTTCCCCTCCTCAAGTTCAGTAATTTGCTGAAATGGCTCACAGAACTCAGGAAAACACTTTACTTGCTATCATTGGATTATTACAAAGGATATAGCTCAAGAATGGCCAAATGGAAGAAATGTGCAGGGCACGATATTTTGGTGGGGTAAGCAGGGCAGACACATGGAACTTCCATGCCCTCCCGGGGTACACCACCCTCCCAGCATCTCTCTGCACTCACCCATCTGGAAACCCTCTGAACCTCATCTTTTCAGGTTTTTAATGAAAGTACTGTTACTTGGCATGATTGATTATATCACTGACCTTTGATGATTAATTCAGTCTCTAGTCTCTTAGCCTCTAGAGTTCTCAGGTGAGCCTAAAGGTCCCAAACCTCTAATATGGATTTGGTTACTCTGGCAACCAGCCTCCACACTGAAGCTTTCCAGAGGTCCACCAAGGTCACCTCATTAGCATAAACTCAGGTGTGGTTGACAGGGCCTTATTTTGAATAACAAACGATGGTCCTCTCATCCCATCAGGAAATTGCAAGGGCTTTAGAAGCTCTTATGCCTGGAACCAGGAAGCAAGATCAAACACATAATTCTTATTATATCACAATATCACAACTACCAATTAGGAAGTCAATCAATCCACATTTGAGTGTAAGGTCCTTTCTATATAAAATAAGAGGATGTTTTCTAAATTATGTCTTATTGACTGGCTTAAGCCACTTGGAATGAAAATGTATTGGAGTGCTTGGGTGGCTTCGTTGGTTGAGCATCTGACGCTTGATTTTGGCTCAGATCATGATCCCATGGTTCATGAGTTCAAGCCCAGCGTCAGGCTCTGTGCTGACAGTGCAGAGCCTGCTTGGGATTCTCTCTCTCTCTCTAAATAAACAAACTTAAAAAACAACCAAAAAAAGAAAACATATTAAGTTGGTTAGAAAAATAATTTCATTATTATAGTTCTAAAGAACATAATTTCCTATTTCTTTTTTTGATTTTTTTTAATGTTTATTTATTTTTGAGACAGAGAGAGACAGAGCATGAATGGGGGAGGGGCAGAGAGAGAGGGAGACACAGAATCGGAACCAGACTCCAGACTCTGAGCCATCAGCCCAGAGCCCGACGTGGGGTGCGAACTCACGGACCGCGAGATCGTGACCTGAGCTGAAGTCGGATGCTTAACCGACTGAGTCACCCATGCGCCCCCATAATTTCCTATTTCAATAAGCTAGTTGTCACATGCCTATGATGTCTACAGAATTGTTATGTGCTCTACAGTTCTTTGAAGCTCAACCAAGTTGGGGGGTTATGTCTCTGAGGAAAAAAGTCTTCACTTGAAAATTTATCTATCTCATTTAGAATATAGTTGACAAGGACTTCCCAGAACATTTCTTTGTAGAGGTATTTCTTCTAACAGTTTCTTTTTTCATATTCTTAGTTTGGCTTGCACTAAAAGGTTAACTACAGTCCACATTTAGAAATTTTCTTAGATAAAAAAAAGTTTCAAATATAGCAACTAATGAAATGCTCAATAGGACAAGGGATATATTATGGCCCCGTAATTGCGGGGATAAAGTGTGCCACTGGCATAAGCACTGTATTAGTCAAATGCTTAGAAACCTGTTCACCTCTGTTCTTTACTTGAAAATTACAAAATTATGCTCCCTCTACGTTCATTTATACACAATTGAACAAAATGTGCATAATTCTCCAAGTGCAATAATTTGTGTTTCACTAATTTTTTTGAGTGGCCACATTGACTTGAATAAAAGGCTACTGAGATGTTTTCAGGTCCCATTGAATTTGATTTGTATATATTGTAGAGACAGGTTTGTTTAAATTCAGTCAGGCAGGAAAAAGGGGCAGAGGAATAAATGGCTTGTTTTAAACCAAAGGCAAAATTCACTTGAGTATAGGCTTACAAGTGAGAGAAAAGCCTGGAAACATTGGATTGTACACGCTTAGCCGTTACATTCTGAGTAAAGAATTTTTTTTCCAAAGATTAAAAATCCCCTCACTTAAAAAAAAAAAAAAAATCACAGTGTTTCCCATGCAAATGCCAATTCTCATTTTAGTGTTGATATCCTATGGTAAATTAACAGCCATAGCATCATTCATGTGCACAATCCATTTACCTTTTCAGCATATGGATCCTTTGTTCATCTCAAAGGGATTTCGGAGAGCAGAAAAAGCAGAATGTGCATGTAGAAGAAAATGATAATTTGTACCAAAGAGAGTATCAGGAGTTCAGCTTACAACTTTACAAAAGCTTGTAGATAAATAAGACTCACACCGACTTGCTACATTTGCTATGAAAATAACAGGTTATTTCCCATTTCCATGGGAATCCATTCTCCAAATTGGCTGGTGTAATGTGGACAGTGTTGTGTAGAGGAATAGTCTTTGATTGCATCATAGATAGAGATCCAATTTAAAAAAAAAAAAGACTAAAATAAACGTTCCTGTGTCTTTGTCTGGTACAGTGAGAGCTGGGAAGAAAAGAGCGTGTATGTAGACGCAAAGGTGCGTGCACAAGCGATAATACAATGCCAGAGCCAGAGTGTTGTTACCTGTGGCTTTTCATTGAGATACAGTGTCCTTTAAAATTATTATTATTTTTTAACTTTTTAATTTATTTTTGAGACAGAGAGAGACAGAGTATGAGCAGGGGAGGGGCAGACAGAGGGAGACACAGAATCTGAAGCAGGCTCCAGGCTCCGAGCTGTCAGCCCAGAGCCCGACGAGGGGCTCAAACTCACAAGCTCTGAGATCATGACCTGAGCTGAAGTCTGACGCTTAACCAACTGAGCCACCCAGGCGCCCCGAGATACAGTGTCTTTTAAACACATGGTGGGGAACAGTCCAAAAAGTGAGGGAGTGAGAGGTGGCCAAAGAAAATAGAGTCAAGAGGACAACAGTCTTGACTCCAAAATTCTAGAGACACATTATCTGTTTAGGTCACACATTTCTTTTTTTTTTTTTTTTTTAATTAAAAAAAAATTATGGTTTTGTTTTTTTTTTTTTTTTTTTTTTTTGAGAAAGAGAGAGAGAGAGAGAGTGTGTGTGTGAGCAGCAGAGGGGCAGAGAGAGAGGGAGACACAGAATCGAAGAAGGCTCCAGGCTCTGAGCTGTCAGCACAGAGCCCGATGTGGGGCTCGAACCCACAAACTGTGAGATCATGACCTGAGCCGAAGTTGGACACCCAACCGACTGAGCCACCCAGGCGCCCCTAGGTCATGCATTCCTGAAACACTAACCTAAGGAATTATAGAGAAAAACAACTTTCACCTGCAGACAAGGTAAAGTTTGATGCTATCTTTACACTTTCTCAGCAAGTATTCTATCCTAGCTGTCCTTCTTTTCTCAGGCTTCCAGAGGATTTTTATCACTGGCAATGCAGGACCCATTCGGGCTACCCAGTGCGTAGCCTGAAATGTGTTCTTCTTGGATTAGCATGCCTAGAGACTAGAGGAAGGTTTTCTGTGTTCAGTGTGCTTTGTAATCTGTAGCCTTAGCTATAAACTTGGTGATGAAACTTGGTCCGGTGTAACAGCTTACCCTCTAGGTAAGTCTATGAAAGTCTAGAAAGTCTATGATGGTCTCCCCAGGCAATAGAACATTCATGCTCTGTGACCTACTCCTATCCACCAATGCTTCTTCCATCCCAGAAACTTAAATATCATTTCTAAATAAGATGAAATAAGATGGGATGTTAGTGACCACTCTTAAAAACATTAATTATTTACTCAACAAGAGGCATCAAAATTGTTGAATCCCGTTCCCCAAAATCACCTGAACAGGTGAGCAACCCCAGGGGTAATGTTTTTAGAGCAGACTTCTGATGTAACACCTTCTCCCCGCTTCTAATCTCACTCGAATTTGTTCTGCAGAAAGAGGTATCTTATCACCCATCCTAGGCTTGTCCTATTTATTCATATTTGACAAAATTGTTATATACAACGAGAGTTTATTTTCATTGTGTTATAAATTCTTAAAACATATTCAAGCATTATTTTTCTTTCTTGGTGAGATAAAGTTTAACGCGAGAGGTCGTCTTTTTTTAATTTTTAATTTTTAATTTCCATATAGTTAACCTATAATGTATATTAGTTTCAGGTGTACAATACAGTGATTTAACAATTCTGTACCCAGTGCACATCAGCACAAGAGCATTCCTTAATCTCCTTCACCTATTTTAGCCATCCCCCCACCCCCCCACCCAACTCCTCCTGGTAATCATCAGTTTGCCCTCCATATTTAAGAGTCTGGTTTTTTGTTTGTCTCTTTTTTCCTCCTTGTTCATTTCCACGTATCGGTGGAATCATGATATTTGTCTTTCTCTGACTTATTTCACTTAGAAGTCAAGGAGTTTTTGTAGTTAGGCAAAGTAATGATCAAAGTCAAGTGATCTCTGTTTCATTTTCTCAAAAAATGAATTCTGAAAAAAAAGGTGTATTTCTGACTCAACTTTTCCTTTTTTTTCCCTGGATGAGCCATGAACACCAGTATGACATTCTCCTTTTAGGAGACTGACGTCTAAGTAGATGTGAGGGGTGCCTGGGTGGCTCAGTCCGTTGAGCGACCTACTTCGGCTCAGGTCATGATCTCACGGTTTGTGAGTTCGAGCCCCATGTTGGGCTCTGTGCTGACATCTCAGAGCCTAGAGCCTGCTTCTGATTTTGTCTCTGTCTCTCTCTCTCTCTCTCTTTCTCTCTCTCTGCCCCTCCCCCACTCATGCTCTGTCTCAGAAATAAACATTAAAAAATGTTGTTGTTTTTTTTAATTAATAGATATGATAAAGGCCATGTAAGGGAGAACACCCATCAGTCTCTAAGTTATTGGGATCAGGGTTTCCTACTCTTGTTTCTTTTTCCTGCAGTGCCTATTATAAGGTTTGGCACAGAGCTAGTACTAAATGAAAGGATTAATTTTATTTCTATTTCCAAATTTGTGTTAAAGTATTATCCTAGTCAAGTGTTTCCAACCTGAGTTTTACAAACCCCAGAAGGCTTCTGTTTGCCTCAAAGGATTTCATAACCTCAAACTTTTCTCTTGACCGTGATTTTTTAATTCACTTTTAGTATTAAAGTCTATGATTTTACATGATCCCTTGAGAATGAGTAAATACTGCTGAAATGTCTTAAATGGCCTGGGATTTTTGTTTGGTTATTCTGGATCTTTGTCTGGCTGTTAATGTAATTTTTAGAATCAATAATTTTTTTCACAGGCCATATTTTTGAGCAGTTTATGATATGTAAAATAAGAATGCTTACTAACTGCTCCTAATAGCAGTCCTGTAAAATGTTTGCATAATCTTCCATTGGTACTCATTTTCAGTCAACTCATGGGGTCAAATAGGACTTTAGAAGTCAGCCTATTACTTTGTAGTTGTTTAGCTAACTTATATAAAAAGCAATTGTTTGAATCATTTAATTCCAGTTGACATATCAATGTATAAAGATGAATTTGCCAGTAGGAATCTGGGTAGCAGCATGTAGAACAGAAGCTAACATCCGATATATATCATATATCATGAGTAAAAGAAAAAAAAAAGAAAGAAATCAATGAATGAATCCAACATATGCTCTAGATTATGACCTCACTTAACACTGAGTTAACAACTTCAGAATTAAGTATTTGGAATAAGTAAATATTTATATTCCTGGTTATGTATTTTATTTTATTTTTTTAAATTTTTTTTTAAATGTTTATTTATTTTTGAGACAGAGAGAGACAGAGCATGAATGGGGGAGGGGCAGAGAGAGAGGGAGACACAGAATCTGAAACAGGCTTCAGGCTCTGAGTGGTCAGCACAGAGCCCGACGCGGGGCTTGAACTCACAGACCATGAGATCATGACCTGAGCCGAAGTCGGACGCTTAACCGACCAAGCCACCCAGGCGCCCCACCTGGTTATGTATTTTAACAGATAATGGTGTGTGTGTGTGTGTGTGTGTGTGTGTGTATGCACATGTACATGTGTATGTCTATATAGTGGCTTAATATCAGTGAAGTATTCCCTGAGTTTTTTTTTTTAATGTTTATTTGAGAGACAGAGAGAGAGAGAGAGAGAAGCAGTGTGAGTGGGGGAGGGGAAGAGAGAAAGAGGGAGACACAGAACCAGAAGCAGCCTCCAGGCTCTGAACTGTCAGCACAGAGTCTGATGCAGGGCTTGAACCTACGAACTGCGAGTCATCACCTGAGTCAGATGCTCAACCGACTGAGCCACCCAGGCGCCCCTGTTTCCTGACTTTTGAAACAGATTCAGCAGGGCATAACAATTGGGAATTGTACTATATAAGCTTGAAAGTGCTTAGCACCAACCAGTCATTTATCTGGACCCCTAAATCATCACAAAGTGATGAAATCTATACCCTCCTCTCTCACAGAATTCAAGGCCCGTGCATTGTAGGTATATATATATATATATATATATATATATATAGTTAAAAAGGGTATAAACTGAGTAAAATCCGTGGACATTTAATTTACTCTTTTGAAATGCAAAGTTAATTTCAGCTGGACTTTATAATTGGTATATAACAGAACTCACTGCTACCTCACTTAATTCAGCAGCATTAAGATGTTGCTTTCCTTTTAAAATATTTTCCTCTATCCCATGCCTCGAAATCAAATATTACCTAATTATTAACCTTCTACCCAATTATTCTAAAGAGTCTTTTCTATCTCAAAAATAGTAACATAATAAAAAAAAACAAAAAAACAAAAAAACGTGATGGACTGTGACATCTTGTCCAAGTTGATGGATCGTACAATCTTTAGAATCAAGCTTTCCAAGGTGCAGATTAACATTTCCTGAGACATTAAGTCAAGTCATACAAGTACACAGCTTGATTACTAGATGTAATCAAAACCAGGCCTGCTGTTGTGGACTAGAAATTTCCAGCTAGAGCAAGCACTGTTATTGCCTACTCTTGTTTTTTCCTGCTTGTCTTCCGATTCACAGGGTAGGAAACACATGTAAGCAAGAGAGGAAAAAGTAGGCTATGTGGGAACTTGCCATAGATCTGGCCTCATTTTTGTCTTACCTTTTCTGTAACACAAATGCACGCATGGGTACAGGCGTCAATGGTATGCAAATCTAATTGCAAAAGTAATAAACAGGACTGACATGGATGTTTCTTTTGTAGTTAACTCTGTTAACGTCAGAGTGGCAGTTGTCTAAGTGTCTAACATGTCATTGAATCAATGGTAACCCATTTTAGACGTAAGAAGGGTTGGAGAGTGCAGGAAGAATGTGATCTCCACATATCTATGACATTCCCAGAAGACTTTATTAATATGTGCTGGCATGCTAAACAAAACAGTCTAAAGAATAGAATTTTTTGGTTCATTTTGGGCTCCCGATTTGATCCTCTTAACTGTTTTCATCAAAATCAAATGGCTATTGGCTTGCTTATCTTATTCAAAACAAAGCAGGGAGAATTTAAAACAAAACAGACCACACACCCAACCTCATGATGAGATTAGAACATTAACACAGTGAGTCTCATAGTGACATTCCCCAACCAGCAGAATCGCCAACTAGGAGTTGACTAGAAATATAAAATCTCCAACCCTGTACCAGACTGCCTGAATTAGAAATTCTGGGAGTAGGGCCAGCAGGAGCATTTTAACAAGACTTCCAGGTGTTTCTGGTGCTCATTAACTGTTTTTTTTTTTTTAAGTTTATTTATTTATTTTGAGAGTGAGCGAGAGAGAGAGAGAGCGAGCGAGCAGGGGAGGGCAGAGAGAGAGAGGGAGAGAATCCCAAGCAGGATCTGTACTGTCTGCACGAAGCCAGATGCGCACAAACCGTGAGATCATGACCTGAGCTGAAATCAAGAATCAGATGTTTAACCCATTGAGCCACTCAGCCCCCCACCTTTTTTTGACAGAGAGAGTGAGATAGAACGAGTGAGAAAGCAAGGGAGGGGCAGAGAGAGAGAGAGAGAGAGAAAGAGAGAGAGTCTTCAGCAGGCTCTACACCCAGTGTGGAGCCCGACACATGGCTTGATCTCATGACCTTGAGATCATGATCAGAGCCAAAATCAAGAGTTGGACACTTAACCAACTGAGCCATCCAGGGGCCCTTCACTAACTTTGGAGAATGAATAGGTTAAAAAATATCCCCCAGTTTTCAAATAAAGCTCTTCTTTGGACCTACTTTTCCTAAACTTGAACCAAGTAATGTCAAGTAATCAAAAAGAAGGAAACACAACCAAACTAATTTTACCAATTTTTATTTATTTACACTTGAAACTACCCACTTCATATACCGTTTAGAGAAAATGAATTAAAAATCATTATGAAGGTAAAACTAGTAAGAATATATTATTTATACTTATTTTTTTACGGTTATTTATTTTGAGAGAGACAGAGAGAGTGCGAGCGGGGAAGGGGCAGAGCCTACGTGGGGCTCGAACTCACAAGACTGTGAGATCATGACCTGAGCCAAAATTAAGAGTAGGAGGCTTGGGGTACCTGAGTGGCTCAGTCAGTTAAGCTTCCAACTTCAGCTCTGGTCATGATCTCATGGTTCATGGGTTTGAGCCCCATGTTGGGCTCTGTGCTGACAGCTCAGAGTTTGAAGCCTACTTCAGGTTCTGCGTCTCCCTCTATCTCTGCCCCTCCCCTGCTCATTCTCTGTCTTTCAAAAATAAATAAACATTTAAAAAATTAAAAAAAAAAATAAAAAGAGTAGGAGGCTTAACCAACTGACCCACCCAGGTGACCCAGAATAAATTATTTTTATAAGTAGAAGAGAAATAACTTGGGAATTTGAATGTGGATTCAGTTCAGGCTTTCTCCCCCACCACAAAATTGATAATATGGACAAGATAATTTTTTTAAAATGTTTATTTATTTTGAGAGAGAGAGAAAGAGGCAAAGAGAGGTGGTGAGAGAGAGAGAGAATGTTAAGCAGGCTCCATGCCACCACTCTGGGATCATGATCTGAGCCAAAATCAAGAGTCTGATGTTCAACTGACTGGGCCACCCAGGGTCCCCAGTGTTCATCAATTTTTAACCTCGGGATGCCCACAAGTTGCTGATATGAAACACAAATGTTAAAATGGGTATTATTAGGTGGTCAAAAAATGGAGGTTAAATTACTCACCCAACTTATTACAGAAAACTAAGTGAAGCACAACCAACATGCCACTGACCTATATGTCAGAAATCACGTTGGTTTCGCTCTCTCATAACAGCCATGGCTTATTCAGCATTTCTCGGGTTTTCTATGACAGTGGCTTACTCAAAATGCGGCCGACCTTTCAAGGGTCCCATTTCTGCTTCTGTCACCTTAACGAGGAGGATCCTAAAAACCAAGAAACAGAAAACAAAACAAAACAAAAAACCAGACAGGTGAGTTTCGTCGGTTGTCTTTTTCTAAACTCGAGACAAAAGGTTTGTCAGTCGATCTGCACAAAAATTGCAGGACTGTTGCGGCGCCTGGCTCCTGGTGGAGTGTCGACATGCGCTTTCAGTGTTATTAGTATTCTTCGTGGCTGCTTGTTGTCTGCCGGGGCAATCATCTTGCTTTAATTTAGGTCACTAATGATATTATGAGATAGTTTGATGGTGGGTGTAATTTCTTTTGATGTTGTTTTTTGCTCCTATTGCTTATATCAACTCATTCCGATTCCATGAAAGACTGAATTCTATACCCACTGAGGGAGGAAGGAGAAGGGAGGGTGGAGGGGGGAGAAGGGAGGGTGGAGGGGAGAGGAGGGAGGGGGGTGGTGAGGGGAGGGAATGGCATGGCTGGTCCCTCACTTCAGCAGCTTTTAGTCGTTGAAGTCTAATTTATAAGAGAGATCATTTGCTTCAGTGACCCCATCTGGGGTCTCCGTAAGCTATCCTACGCAGAGATCTCACCTGAGAAGTACTAAGCTCTCCCAAACCTACTTCCTCCGGTCTCCTCCTCCTTCACCCCACATGGCCCCCCCTTGAATGGACAGCTTGGAGGCTCTAGTGATCCTTGTTCAATATAAACGCTGTCCCTGGTCCTTAGCTTCATTCATTTAGTTTCCTATTGCATGTAAAACCGTAATATTTACCTAAGATGTACGCTCACTGGTTTTAAAGGTGTTTTCATGGCAACCAGCTCTGGGATGTTTATTTCGTCGTTCTGAATGCCGGGGGCGGGGGGTGACTTTGTGTTCACCTACGGAGATATTGGTCCAATCTACAGTCCAACCTGAGTCTCCTGCCATGTTACCTGCCTGGAAAGCTACCATGGGTGGATACGGAAATGTGAGTCCAAGTTCTCATCACTTTTTCTGCTAGAAGAGAGCCACGTATTCAAACATATCTACGGGATAAATGAAACACAGTTAAAACCTTGGTCTGCGAGCATAATTCATTCTGGAAACACGCTTCTAATCCAAAGCACTTGTATATCAAAGCGAATTTCAAGAACCATTGGCTCGGTTCTGATCATGTGACATTCGGCATCATGTACTACTCGTATGGCAAGACCTAGCAGGTTTATCAAGTTAAACTTTATTAGAAATGTTTGCTCATCTTGGGGAATGCACGCAGAACAAGTTACTTGCAACCCAAGGTTTTACTGTATTTAGAACTTTGAAATATTATTATTTGAAAACATAATTTTGATATTATTTAGAAAATATTATTTAAATGACACAATTTAGATATGATTCAGAAAATATTATTATTAGAAATATTATTATTTTCAAAGCAGTAATCCAGAGATACTAGTAAATCAAGCTAATATAAAATCAATCTAATAAAAAAAAAAAACTCGGGGCGCCTGGGTGGCTCAGTAGGTTAAGCGGCCGACTTTGGCTCAGGTCATGATCTCTCGGTCCGTGAGTTTGAGCCCCACGTCAAGCTCTGTGCTGACAGCTCAGAGCCAGGAGCCTGTTTCAGATTCTGTGTCTCCCTCTCTCTGACCCTTCCCTGTTCATGCTCTCAAAAAGAAATAAAACGTTAAAAAAAAAATTAAAAAAATAAAAAAAAAAACTGATGTCAGCAAAATGGTAGCATAGAAATTTCTACTGCTTGTTCTCCCTGGAAACACCAATTTGAACAAGTATCTATCCATAAAGATACCTTCACAAAAGCCAAGGATCACAGGTGCTGGATTATAGCACCTGGATGAAGCACAAAAATAAGAAAGGATGCATTGAGGAGGGTAGGAAAGTTAGATTCACACAACTCCTATTGCCCTCCCCACCAAGCGTGGGCAACCCATCCAGGAGAGACACCTACTCCATGAGGGAAAGAGAGGAAAGTGAGTGTCAGACTTCACTGTGACCCCAGAACCAGCACCAGGCCAACTCTCACAACCGTAGGTGGTTCCCTGCAGGCTTCCATTAACCCAGGCCCCTCCCTCACCCTGGTGAGCCACCTCCGGTGACCCAAGTAGATTCTGTGACACCAGAATCAAGACACCAGCCCGACAAACGTGCAAGGAACACAGGCAGACTATATCAAACCAGAAAACATCTGCAGAGCAAAAGAAACATTTAGCAAAATAAAAGGGCAACTACGGAAGGGGAGAAAATATTTGGAGACCACCTCCCTGATAAGGGATTGATATCCAAACATATATAAAGGACTCCCACAACTCAATAGCAAAGAACTACAAGCAATCTAATTGCAATAAGGACTAAAATTGTCTAATAGACATTTTTTGCCAAAGAAGACATCCAAATGGCCAATAGGTACTAATCATCAGAGAAATGCAAATCAACACCATCATGAATTACATCCTCACGCCTGTTAGAATATCTGTTTCCAAAATGGCAAGAAATAACAAGTGTTGGCAAGGCTGTGGAGAAAGGGGAACACTTGTGCACTCTTGGCCGGAATGTAAGTTGGGGCCACCCTTATGGAAAACAGCATGGAGTTTCCTCCAAAGTTTAAAAATAGAACGATTGTGTAATCTAGCAAGTCCACTGTTGGGTATATATCTGGAGGAAATGAAAACACCATCTTGAAAAGAGGTCTGCACTCTCATGTTTATTGCAGCATTCTTCACAATACCCAAGATTGGGAAACAACTTAGATGTCCCTCAATGGATGGGATGGATAAGATATGGGATATGTATGTACACTTTGACACATCATGCTAAGTGAAATAAGTCAGACGGAGAAAGAAAAATACTGTATGATCTCACTTATATATGGAATATAAAAAAGATGACCTCATGGAAATAAAGAGTGGTGGACAGAAGGTGTTGATCAAAGGGCACGTCCTCATAGCTATAAAATACATAGGATCTGAGGATCTGATGCCCAGCATGGTGACTCACAATACTGGGCTATACTTAGGCAACCCTCATTTTATTGTTCCTTGCTTTATTGGACTTTCCAAATATTGCATTTTGTACAAATTGAAGGTTTCTGGAATTTTACAAATTGAAGGTTTCTTGGAAACCCTGCTTTGAGCAAGTCTACTGGTACATATTTTCCCAACAGCATTTGCTCACTCTGTGTCCCTGTGTCACAGTTTGGTAATTCTCACAATGTTTCAAGCTTTTTCTTTACTGTTATATTTGTTATGATCTGTGACCAGTGATATGACTTGATGAAAACTCAAATGGTGGTTAACATTTTTTAGCAATAAAGTATCAGTTAAGGTGTATACACGGATTTTTTAGACATAATGCCTTCGCACACTTAGTAGACTACAGTGTAGTGTAAACATAACTTCTGTATGCAGTGGAAAGTCACAAAAAATTATTTGGCTCACTTTATTGTTGTGGTCTTGAACCAAACCACAATATCAACAAATAAGCCTATCCTTGATATCTGTTAAAAGAGTAAACTTAAATGTTTTCAACGCACGCACACACACACACCTTGTAATTATGTAAAGAGGTAATGTTAATTCACCTTATTGTGGTTATCATTTTGTAATATATACATGTGCCTAATCATCATATTGTACACCTTAAACTTACATATGTTTTATGCCAATAATATCTCAATAAAACCGGTAGGGAAGGAAATTGAGCTGCATTTCTGAAGTTGTGCAGTCCATCCAAAGTAGTGAATTCCATATGCAACACCCACATCTGAAACTGCTAAAAGCCATAAACAGTGCAGTTCAGAAGAATGCTAGTTAATGCACATTTTCTGGCTTTTGTATCATCATGGGAATTTACTGACTGCTACACAAAACTGCTTGAAGTTTCCAGTCTCCAAGCTAGTTAGGAGAGCCGATTTCTCCACATTGGATACAGAAACCATCACCTTCAGTGGTCACTGTTCTCAGAACCATGATGAAACCCCGGAGTCTGCTAGTTTGCACTTCCAGATATATTTGTCCAGGTACTGAGCTAGGTACACATTTCGATCTTTGGAGCTGTGGGAGAGTAGTCATTTCCATTGGTTGGCTGTGTATCATCACTGGAGTTATTAGAGACGACTGTTACTCCTGAGGATTCTGTCAGAGTTCTAGCTATTTAGTATTTACCAAATCACTAGCTTTTAAGAGACCTGGGAGTAGAGTTCTCAAAAGTTCTTTATTATTAGAGTATTTTTTTTTACACTAAGGGTGTTAACTTTTATTTTAAAATTGTTCCTAGCAAATTTCAAGAAGGTCCTGGTATTACACAAAAATACTTAAAAAATAAAATAAAAAATAATTAAACAAGAATAAAGGGATTAGGATTATTGTCCAAAAAATGAACATGTGAGTACCACATCTGGTGAATACAATATTTTTTTATTTTTATTTTTATTTATTTAAAATTTTTTTTAATGTTTATTTATTTCTGAGACAAGAGAGAGACAGAGCATGAGTGGGGAGGGGGCAGAGAGAGAGAGAGGAGAGAGAATCCGAAGCAGGCTCCAGGCTCCGAGCTGTCAGCACAGAGCCCGACGCGGGGCTCGAACTCACAAACCGTGAGATTGTGACCTGAGCCGAAGTCGGTGGCTCAACCGACTGAGCCAACCAGGTGCCCCAATACAGTATTTTTTAAATCACAAAATGAACATGAAAATGGGGAACATGAATCCAAGGAAGGAGACAGCAACTTACTGTGTCAGATACTGTGCTAGGCACTGTGCTAGGTTAAACTTCTCTCAGGAAGTTGTCTTTGTTAATTTGGAGAGAGAGAGAGGAAAACGAGAGACAGCGAGAGCGCACATGTGAGTGGGGGACGGGCAGTGGGGGAGAGAGAAAATCCCAAGCAAGCTCCATGCTCAATGCAGAGCCCCATGGGGATTTTGATCCCACAACCCTGGGATCATAACCTGAACTGAAATCAAGAGTCAGACGCTGAACTGATTGAGCCTCCCAGGTGCCCCTCCTCTCAGGAAGTTTATATTCGGTTATTTGTGGCCAGAGCAGGGAAATCAGATTTTGCCAAGGAAAACATGAACTGAGTTGTAGAAGGGCCACAAAACACTTTGAAAAACCTCCTGTCATAGGTACCTGCATCACTGAAAGGTCCAGTATGATATATGGCATATTGAGTATCCAATAAAGTTAGCAGGCTGGGGTAACCATAAATTCTTTGATTTAGGGGAACAGAGTAACAAAGTCACTTCAGGTAATCTGTGTGTGACTGAATTGAGAGTTCTAACACTTCCTTTGTTTTCATCTGGAAAAACTTGTCTCACGTATTTGATTTTTTTTTTTCATCTTTCTTACCAATATAGAGATAGAGAAGCATACAGCCTGCACTTGAATTACATGTAGAATTTCATAATGCTTTTATTTAAAGGCCAATGTTAAGCTTTGTGGTGTTTTCTTTAAGCCTTGTGGGACTGCGTCCTTAGCCTGTGGGATCCGATGCTAACTCCAGATAGACAATGTCAGGATTGAGTTCTAGGGCACCCAGCGGTGTTGAAGAGTTGCTTGCTGGTGTAGGGACCACCCCCTACACACACACTAGAATTTGGATCAGAATCAATAACATCTTAATCTCATGCGATTTGACAGTGAGGAAAGATGATATATTAAGACAGCACTAACCTGAGACTCAGAGAAGCTTGATCCTAGTGAGGGCCTGTCACGGATACGACTCTATGATTTTCATGCGGCCATTTAACTTGTCTGAGCTTCGATTTTCTGGCTTATGAAATGAGTGGTTGCACTAAATAGTACCTAAGGTCACGTTCCAGTCTGAAGTCTTACGGTTCTCTTAAAAATCAGCCGCAAATAGAGATTGGCTTAGAACTATACCTTGCCTAGAGTGAATCAGTTTGTGATTGGAGATTCAACAATGTACGTGCTTGATGTCAATACCCTATGCTTCCTATCCTTTGGAAACTTTTTTCCTATTTGCTTAATAATTTACTCCAATGTTCCTAACACCTTCATGCCAACAGATGAGCCAAGTTAAGGGGGAAAAAAAAAGACACAGGAAGTAGACACAGAAGTACTCTAAACCAGCTTGGTTTTATGTAGTCTTGTTTAAGGAGAACTTCCAAATTCCAGCTGTGTACATTTAAATGTCTCCTTAAATGAAACTGACAGAGGGAAAATAGGATCCAATTAGCAAGAGTTTCTTTTCCTTGCATCTGATAAGTTAACATCTGTGCCTTCTGATAAAGGCACTCTAATTTTTTTTTTTTAGCGGCATTTTCACTATTCATTAGTTCCCTTTTACTACAAATAGCTGACTCCAAAAAATGCCCCAGGGCTACGATGAATTGTGAGACAGGTGGTAGAGAGGTATCACCTTAGAAGGAAGCCTCTCCAGGTATACATTTGTGTTTCGACATTAACAATATATATCAAAACGTGAAAGTAAACTTGGTTAGTCACACCAGGTTTTTTAAATCCTCCAAAACAATGATTCACCTAACATAATAAGAATGTGATGATAATGACGACGAGGTTAGTTACTAATTTGGAGTTATCTGCTGATTCCCTCAAATCTGCACTTTGTATTTAAGTAAATACGGTGGCTTTTTTTTTTTTTTTTCTTCTTGTGATGATGTGTTCCTTGTCTTTGGATAAGAGAAGATTTTTTGCTGTAGTTTGACCCTCATTCCCAAATGTCGGACCCTCAGGTTATATTATTGTGGGAAAAATTCTCCCCTCACCTCCGTTTTTTCTGCCAACCTCCCTTGCTCTATCATGTCCGACAATGTCCTCAAGAGCCACCATCTGTCAGCAAGCACTTCCATCCTTCTGTTTCTTCACATAAATGTCCTCCTCTTCTGTCTTAAAGGAATTCAGAAAACTTGCAGTCAGTCCTTTTACTGAGAGGCTGGTGAGAACCAGCAGTTTGCTACGATAAGGCCAAACCGTAATGTCTCCTCATCCCTGTGAGAGAAAAAAGCCTCTTGTCAGGCTCTCCCATCCAAATTTGTCACAATTCTTAGTCACGATTTTCTCTCTGTTTACAACCTTTAGAAAACACACACACACGAGCCCATTTTAACACCAACAGCGTTGCTAAGAGATTTGGTCCAGAACTTTCTGTTTGAGGTATTTCCCTCCTTACCTATCTTATAGATTCTGAAATAATAGTCCTACTCACTTGCCATGTGCCCAAGAGCAGAGCTACTGGCGTTAAACACAGGGATATTTTTCTAGCAGGGATGCTACAGGAACTTGAAAGACGTGTTCCATTCATACCTCCATTTTTGGTCATCGCTGGGAGGACAGTTATGGCCCAGTATCTTTCTCCCAGAGAGCATCAAACTGAAAACAAAACAAAACAACGATGACGACGACAACAACAACGCTAAGAAACTGTTTTTTGATTAATAGTGATCTGACTTAAACATCTATACAGAGTCCAGACCATGTGGCTTTATTAAGGTAGGTAGACAATTTATTTTATAGGCATTGCAGCACTAGAAGACTCTCACTCAAATTATCACATAGCTGTAGGTCATTTCAAATACATAAAATAATTGTCCTATTATTTGATAGCAAGCAGAGAGAGAGTGTAAAGTCAATAGCTTCACCCTGAGTGTTAGAACTAGTAAATATATGATGTTTTCTATATCGAAGCTTCCAGATCAGTATGTCTGTAAATGTGGACAAGGCCAGAGGACTTCTAGTGTGAAGATATGCTGGCAATTTCCCTCCACCCAAAACAAATCTGAAATTGGACAATATTATCAGAGACAACCACCTCAGAGCTCTGGAAATGACCCGAAGTAAACAACACATAGGAGAAACATTCCTTCGTGAAAAACCTGCACTCCAGATACAAGCTGTGGAGTCCGTGGTTAAGGGGGGTTCTTGCCAAAGGGTGTTCCGTTTCCCCCTTCCCGCAGGTCAGTTAAGTTTGTAGTGCTGTGAAGGCAGGACTGGTTGTAAAAATGAGCAGTTTTGTTGCTACGGGAGCCTAACCTGATTTGGTACAGGGCGAAATTCCCACCCCGGGGCCGGGGGGGGGGGGGGGAAGGGCATCGTCAATAAAAGCAGCAAACTCAATAGGAAACAAGAAGGATAAACTAGAAGGTGGAGTTTTGCTGGCGTGAGCCACAGAATGGTATACCAGCCAGGCATACCATCAAGACATCTGACACGTCAGAGAGCCACAGAGCCACTAAGTAAGCTGTCTCCGTGTGTCTGACCGGTTCGGAGGCTGCGTGACACTTAAATACACTCCCTAAGTCACACACCAATCTGTCAGGAAAGGATGAAGCCTGACTGGTGAGAAGTATTCGAGCACAAAATCTGGCTAAAGGATCGCCTAACTACTCAACTATGCGGGAACAGGGGTGATCCTTATGATGTAAGAGGAAAACACAAAAAATAATAGTAAGCAAACAAAACAAAACAAAAGAAAACAAAACAAAACAAGACACTGTAGGGAGAGAATAATCACACGACATAGTCCAAGCAAGTTTGAGAAAAAAAATAAAATAAAACAAAAGACAGAGAAGAAAAACTCACATGGGCAAATAACCAGAATCCAGAGTTGCCATAATAAATTACCTAATATTTCGGTGTTTTCAGCCAAAAATTATAGAACATCCAAACAACAGAAAAGTTGCTAGATAAGAACTAAAGCACAGGAAAAACAAGAACTAAAACGTTCTTAAGAGTGGGTAAAGATGTTGGTTTTAGCAGAGAAGTCCTCAAAAGAGCTGTGTGACCATATACGCATGCTCAAAAATGCATGAATCTACAAATATGGCTCGCAATAAAAAACGGGAGCTATGAAAAGGGCCATGTGGAAATTCTGCAGTGGAAAAGTATAATAACTGAAAAGGAAAAATTGTCATGAGCTCAATGGCAGATTTGACACGGCAGAAGTGAGAATAAGTGAACCTAAAGACAGAACAGTACAAATTATCCAAACTGAAAATCAGAGAGAAAAAAGACTGAAAAAAAAAATGAACAGAGGATCAGACTTACGGGACAACTACCAACCTACCAAGGGAAGAAAGGAAGAAGAAAGAAAACGTATTGAAAGAATAAATGCTTACGATTTCCAAAATTGGATGAAAAAATTACTATACAAATTCAATAAACCAAAGGGGATAAATTCAGAGACCCACACCTGCCACATCATCATTAAACTGTTGAAAGACCAAGAGAAAGAGAACATCTTAAAAGGATAGAAAGAAAACTGTACACAGAATGGCAATATAATTAAAAGTTGACTTTTTATCAAAAACAACGGAGGCCTGAAGGTAGGGCAATGGCAAAATTGAAGTCCTCAAAGCAAATCAAAGCAAAAACAGACTTGTCGACCAAAAAGTCTGTGTCCAGTAAAACTTCATAAATGAAGGAAAAATAAAGGTGTTCCTAGATGAACTGTGGCTGATCAGTAGCAGAACTACTCTAGAAGGACTACTGACGAAAGTCCTACAGACTGAAAAAGAATCACATCAAATCGTGACTCGAATCAAGGGGAAGATGTCAAGAGCATAGGTCATGGAAAATATGTGGGTAAATATAAAAGGGTATGTAACTATGTTGTTCACTTAAACATTTCTTTTAAAGTCATAAACATAGAATTATGGTGCTACTTTTATGGTTTTATAACACAGATACATGTGATATGTATGGCAATCAGAGCTGTAAGAAATGGGAAGGAAAAGAGTTATACTGGAGCAAAGTTGCTATATTTTACTGGAATTAAGTCATTAACCTAAAGTGGAGTATAAAAACGTTAAAAGTTGGGGCACCTGGGTGGCTCAGTTGGTTGAGCATCTGACTGTGGATTTCAGCTCATGTCATGATCTTTCGAAGTGTGTGACTGAGCCCCATTGGGTTCTGTGCTGACAGCATGGAGCCTGCTTGGGTTTCTCTCTCCCTCTCTCTCTTCCCTTCCCTGAACTTCTCTCTCTCTCTCTCTGTCTCTCTTTCTGTCTCTCAAAATAAATCAATAAACATTTAAAAAATATAAAAAATACATACAAATAAAAAAGGCATATTGTTTTTTTTTAATTTTTTTTTAACGTTTATTTATTTTTGAGACAGAGAGAGACGGAGCATGAACGGGGGAGGGGCAGAGAGAGAGGGAAACACAGAATCGGAAGCAGGCTCCAGGCTCTGAGCTCTGAGCCATCAGCCCAGAGCCCGACGCGGGGCTTGAACTCATGGACCGCGAGACAGGACTTGAGCTGAAGTCGGACGCCCAATCGACTGAGCCACCCAGGCGCCCCAAAAAAGGCATGTTGTAATCCCTACCAAACAACCACTAAAAATAACTAAAAAAATTCACAGGAACTATAATTGTACAAAAAATTCATTTTAACATAATAAAAGGCAGTCCAAGAGGAACAGAATTCGGACAAATAGAAAATTCATGCAGATTAGCCAACAATACAAACTATATCGATAATCACATTAAAGATCGGGGCACCTGGATGGCTCAGTCTGTTAAGCAGCCGACTTCAGTTCAGGTCATGATCTCATGGTTTAGGAGTTGGAGTCCTGCATGGAGCCCCACATCAGGCTCTGTGCTGACAGCTTGGGGCCGGGCTGGATTTCTCTCTCTCTCCCTCTCTCTGCCCCTCCCCCAGTCTCTGTCTCAAAATAAATAAATCAAGCTTTAAAAAATAATCCCATTAAATGTGAATGAGCAGAGCACTTTGATCAAAAAGCAGAGATTGTAAGACTGGATCAAAAAAAAAAAAATCAAGATCCAACACTCTACAAGAGAAACACATTTCAATCAGCGACGCAAATCGGCTGAACGTAAAGGGACCAAAAGGTATCTATAGCATGCAAATAGTAGCTATAAGAGAGCAGGAACATCTATATTAATACTAGAAAAACAATAGAATCTACGATACAATTTATCCCAGAGGTAGGGACATATTATAGTGAAAATGTTCAATATGTCGTCAGGAAGATAGAATACTCATAAACATCTATACACCTACAAGAAGAGCATCCGAAATACATGAAGCGGAAACTGACAGGAAAGAAAGGCGAAATCGACAATGTGACCACTGGCATCAGAGTTCATTATCCAACTCAGATCTGATAGAACTAGGACAGAAAGTGGCACAAATAAACATCACTATCAACCAACCATGACCTAAGTGATATTTATAGAATATTATATCCAGTAATAGAAACCGCTTCTATGCTCTTCTTCTTCTCTTCTATTCTCTTCTATTATCTCATCCTCTCTTTCTTTCTTCGTCCTCTTTCTCTATTCTCTTTTCTTCGTTTTCTTGTTTCTCGTACTCTGTCTTTTCCTTTCTTTTCTTTTCCTTCTTTTCTTTTCTTTCTGTTCTCTTCTTTTCTTTTCTGTCTGTTCTTTTTTTCTTTTCTTTTTTTTCTTTCTTTTCTTAACACACACAGAATAGTCTCTAAGCTAGATCAAATGTTAGGTGAAGCAACTCTCAAAAAAGTTAAGATGAATTAAAATTATTCAAAATCTGTTCTCCAACCAGAATGAAACACAATTGGAAATGAACAATAGAACGAAATTTGGGAAACCCTTAAGTATTTAGAAATTAGACAATACACTTCTAAACAATTTATACATCAAAGAAGGAATAACAAGAAAAGTGAAAAGGTATTTTGCACTGAACGACAATGAAAATTCAATATATCACAATTATATTACATGTTAACACACAGATGTACCTCAAAAACATCACACTAAATTAAAGAAACCAGATACAAAAGAACTCATATTTTATGATTCTATTTGTATGAAATGTCCAGAAAACTCAACATTGTAGTGACAAAAACCAGATCAGGAGTGGCCAGGGCTTTGGGGTAGGGCTGCAGAGATTGACTGACAGGACAGAGGGGAACATTTTAGAGTGATAGAAATTTTCTAAAACTGAATGTGATAATGGTTGCATGACTTTCTAAATTTGTTAGGAACCATTCAGTTGAACACTTACAATGGATCCATTTTTTTTGGCATGTAAATTATACTTCAATGCAACTTAAATAAACAAATACATTTATTGAAAAAAAATGTTTAAAATATGGCCAAAATCTGGAAAACATGTTAAAACATGGTATTCTAAAGAATAACTTGGCATCCTTTGTTTATCTCTCAGAAATAACCCCTAAATATCAATGATTACAAAGTCCCGTTCTTCTAAGAGAGAAATACAGGACATCAATGACATTCCAAGCATTCAGATTGGGTGACTAGCTGTTACGTGTTTGGCGTGTCTTGTATTTACATGATGCTTAATTAAAGTACATAACTGTGACAACAAAAGTCACTGACATTAACAAGTATAGATACAAAAATGTGAGGTAAGCCTAGGACTGAGCCGGTGGAAGCAAAGAGATGGGTTTCAGTTAATCTGGCCAAGAAGTCCAGTGGATATCGTTTGCAGCAAGCATTTGAAAAGGCGTTGCCATCCACTTGAGTTTCCATATCACTAGCTCACGTTCTGTGTAGAGCTCCTGTTAGACAGTCGTCTTGTATAAGTTATTTAGTGCCATCATAATGCTGCACCACAACTGCCACACTTCAATGCCATGTAAAAATAAGCATTTATTTTTCATTCATCTGGCTCCCGCAGAGTAGGCTAGGACTGCTCTGTTGACCTTCATTGAGTTCTTCATGCTATTGGTGGTCTCCAATGACCTCAGCAGGCTCAAGTGGGCTACTTAGCTTTGTTCAGAATGTCTCATCGACCAGCAAGCCACCTGAGCATATTTTCAGGACACAGGCAGAGGAAGAAGAAAGAGAAAGTGTGGACCACAAGTTCTTTTTCAACTCCTGCTTGTGTCACATTTTCCAACACTCCATTGGCCAAAACTAATAATGTAGACAAGCCCAGAATCGAGTCATGGGCACAATGCCACAACCACAGAGGGAAGAACAAAGGGAAAGATTGGGGGTATGAAGAATAGAGAACACTTTTATTATTAATCTTCCTATCCTGGGAATAAAATTCGCGTGCATTACCTAACACCGTAGACCATGAGTCCCTTTGTGTCTTCAGCTACCCTATCTTTCCATCTCTCCACTCCTGTGGCCTCACCCTCAGGTTTTATTATTCCAGCTCTCAATCTAATCTAAATCGAATCAAATCATTCCAGCTGCATACCTCCCTGACTATACTTTTCCAACCTCAGTGTAAATGCTTTTTCCTCCAAATATATTGACTTTTCAATACAAATGAAATTAACTAGACACATTTTCCACTTATACTTAGGTTGTTAATGCTTCTGGAGAAAAACCATAGAGCTTTTCTGAGGTAGACCGTGGCTGGCTATCCGCAAGGAGAAATTCTGTCTTTTTCGTGTTAAGTTTTCCTGCATCCTGTCCAAGTTGTACATTTTCCAGCACCCCCAGCCCCCGGCTTCTTTACGTGGCCACGCCACTGAGGTCGTCAATGGAATGAACTCACTGTATGACTTCTAGATAGGACCACTAAGAATACTTTTATGATTCTCCGGGCTCATTCGCTTTCTCCACCCATCCGCTGGCCGCTGAGTATCCAGCAAAGAACTCTGAGGCCCCACGATGACAGAGCCGCAAGGTAGAAAGAGCCAGGGTGGCAAATGGAATATGAGAAAGGTCGCCTCACAGCCAAGAACACCACGTTGTAAGCAATGTGAGCAGGACACACATCTATTGTGTTAGGTCACTGAGATTTTGAGGTAGATTTCTTCAGTGACTTTCATCCCATTATGCTTAAAATAATCCCTGTATATTAGTGCATCGAGGTCCGTGGTCTGCAATTCCATTGAAATTCCTTATACAGCTCTGTAATCCTGAGCCAGGTTGCTGATCATTTTCTTCAGGTTCAGTGGGAACTTTCAGCTGTGGTCCCATACCATTTCTTCCCTCCTCGCTTCTCAAACTATACATGTTCCCACAAACTCCATCATTAAGAAGTAAACTTGCTTCCTTTTTCACAAAAGTAAAATTCTCCCTTCCTCCTCTCTGAAATACATGTGCCAAGAAAATATAAAATGTGCCCAATCCTTTAGTGGCTGTGAATGAACCAAATGTTCTTTGACAAGTGTTTAAACACATCAGGAAAATGAACTTTTTCAAGAGCTGGTGTGTAGGATTGGCTTTGACTTTCGAGTTTTGAAATAAATCACTGGTAGAAAATGTAAGTCTTTGGACCCTGACTACAACCAGTTACAAGTGACATTTCATTAGAATGCTTTACTCAGTCTATTAAATAGGACCATTACATAATAATGATCTTCTCCCTCTACTAACTACATTCTTGCGGGCTGGGAATAAAGTTTGCTCATTCTGCGGAGTGGTAGTTCCTAACCTTTTAGAACTCGTGGCATTCTCTCAAATGGTGAAATGCGAGCTAGCAGAGCTCGAGTACGGTAAAGCCTCAACACAACACTTAATAAGCAAGAGCTTCGGTAGAATCATACTCCTAGAGAGTGTCTTTAAGAGGCTTACATTACTTAATTATCTACTCTTTCAGAACTGCGACTGTCTTACATAGAATTTCTGCCTTGAACTTGCTCTGTTAAACTCACCAGGAACATTTCACAATTACGAGAGAGAGAGAGAGAGAGAGAGAGAAAGAAAACAGCAAGATACTCTAATGGATCAGGCTCCATAAGGTAAAGTTTCCCTTCAGTGACAGGAAAATGTAGAACATTCCAATGCCCATCACTATCAAAGGATTAAAATAGGAGTACAGTACGTCTAAACGTAGTGCCCTTGGGGTACCTGGGTGGCTCAGTCGTTTGAGCGTCTGACTTCGGCTCAGGTCATGATCTCACGGCCAGTGAGTTCGAGCCCCAGGTCCGGCTGTGTGCTGACAGCTCAGAGCCTGGAGCCTGCTTCGGATTCTGTGTGTGTCTCTCTCCCTGCCCCTGCCCTTCCCCCTCTTGCACTCTGTCTCTCTCTCTCAAAAAAAAAAAAAAATAAATAAATAAATAAATAATAACTACAATAAAATAAATAAATAAACATTAAAAAAAAAGAAAGTAGGCTGCCTGGGTGGCTCAGTCGGTTGAGCATCCGACTTCGGCTCAGGTCATGATTTCAGCGTTCATGAGTTCGAGCCCCGCGTCAGGCTCTGTGCTGACAGCTCGGAGCCCGGACCCTGCTTCGGATTCCGTGTCTCCCCCTCTCTCTGCCCCTCTGCCGCTCTCTCTCTCTCTCAAAAATAAATAAACGTTGAAAAAAAAGTTGTGCCCTTTCATCTGGCAGAGCAGTGTCATGAAATGTTAAAAAGCCATGTTTCTAGCCTTTCTGTATCACATGAAATCCTCAAGACAGGAATAATGATTATTTCAGAAACCTATACAAAAGGAAGAGTGTGGCATTAATTTACCAATCAATGAGCCATTTCAGCTGATCCTGCAAGCAATTGAGACCAAGTAGACATCATTATTAAACAAAAAGCACCGTTCTAATGCCAAGCATACGTCATAATTTTAAATAATAATACCTCACATTCGTGTAGCACTTCAGAGCTTACGAAGCACTTTTATGTGCATTATCTGATTTATCAATCTCTAAAAGAGGAAGACAAATTTAAGGCAAGGAAAGGGATTAATATCAGTGTTGCACTGGATAAATGAGGGTGAGTTTCTAGAATAATAGAAGTCCTCAACAAATCTTTATCAGAAACTGATGAATTGCCCGTCTCAACTTCATTATCCTTATCATGAGCACTTATGAGAGAAATGTAAAATTGATGAGGACCGTCATAATCAAAGAGAATAAATGTTTCTCTGTTAAAGTGAATGCACAATCTTTCCGGGAATAAAATAACAATATTCATTCATTATTAAATTCTGAGAATGCTGACACCAAATCTCATCTCAACCAGTGAAGGAAATTAGCAATATAGAAGAACCCATTGTGGACTGGGCATTGTTAAACTGTATATCCGTGGATAGATAGTTTCCCCCTAAGATCTACTACCCCGCCTCTCTCAGTTGGGGAATATTTTTGGAATCTATTTATGATACAGTGAAGGCTCGTTTTTTTAAAGCTAGACTGATTACCTTCTAAAATTTCTTTTCAATGTTTTGTTTATTTTTGAGACACAGAGAGACAGAGCATGAGCAGGGGAGGGACAGAGAGAGAGGGAGACACAGAATCCGAAGCAGGCTCCAGGCTCCGGGCTGTCAGCTCAGAGCCCGACGTGGGGCTCAAACTCACAAACCGCGAGATCATGACCCGAACCGAGTCGGATGCTTAACTGACTGAGCCACCCAAGCGCCCCTTGATTACCTTCTAAAGACAGAATGAGACAATACCAGGCACCCCATGCCTTACATAAGGGAGAAGTCAATGGCATCTCACAACAAATGAACTTTTCCTGAGTGATCAGTTTTCATTAAGATTGTCGTGTTTTCTTTATTATGTCCTATAGCATCTTAGCTCAGCCTTTCACAAATATAAAGAAAAACAATTTACTCCCTTAAGTAATTGCCTATTTTCTCTAGCTGGTCCTATCAATTATTTCTATTACACTGATGGAAACTAAAATAGAAAAAGGTATATTACCCCATTAGCTTCTTTAAAATGTGCACTGGTAATGTGCTTAAGATGTAGTACTTTTTTACCACACCCAAAATTGAACTTTCAAAGAAATACCAAATACAGGTAAGCAAAAGAAAAAAAAAAAAAAACAAAATAAAACAGCTTTAGTATTTCCATTACCGATAGAGAAACCGCTGCAGAATTGTTTGTTTGGGGCCATCAGGCTTGTTTTCTGTGACTATGCTTGTGTGTACCTTTGCATATGTCTGTGTATGTGTAGCTGTATGAATCTGTGTGTATCTGTGTGTGTATGTGTATGTGTGTGTGTGCATGTAGTCTGTAGGTGGGCACCTATGTAAATCAGTGTAATACTGTGCTTAATTAGAAATGTCTTGGTCAATCTCATACATATTTTTCATATATATTTGGTCTTCCTTCACAGTTCCCGGCTAATAGCTCCCCAAACCCTTGGAATTTAAAGTGTTGAGAGTGATAAAGGTGTCTTTTGTTATATTAATGAAGATGAATTTTGGACCCTATCCAAGGGCAGTGGGTTAGTTGCCGAGAAGACCAACCAAATGGTTGGAGATCTGGAACTTTCAGCCTCACACCCTGAGAGAGAGAGAGGGAGTGGAGATTGAAATAGCCAATAGCCAATGACTCAGGCAGTCATGACTTTGCCATGAAGCCTCCAGAAAACCAAAAGAGTGGGTTCAGAGAGCTTCCGGGCTGGTAAAGATAGAGGAGATGGGGGGAGGGGTGAGCTCAGAGAAAGCATGGAAGCTTCATACCTTTTCCCCATACCTTGCCCTCTGCACCCCTCCATCTGGCTATTGATTCGAGTCCTTTATCATATCCTTTAATAAACTGGTAAGTACTAAGTGAGTGTTTTCCTGAGTTCTTTGAGCCTCTTTAGCAAATGAAAAAAAAATCTGAGGAAGAGGTCATTGGAATCCTCCAGTCTGTAGCTGGTAGACCAGAAGCACAGGTAATGGGGGGGGGGGGCGGGGCTTGCAACTGGCATGGGAGGTGGGGGCTGGAGGGCAGCTGTGTGGGTTCCTGAGTTGACTGAAGATTGACTCCAAACTGGGAGAAATCGGTTCACGAGTTTGGCAGTCACTTAGGTGGAATTTGATAAGAAACAGTTCTTTAAAGACATAGGGGTCAATTTCTTGAAGGGACTTTAGCCTTTCAAGGGATTTTGGACTAAAGCATTCTATAGTTTCTGAAATTGTCCACTTGTTTTTGAAATGACTATCTTGCAAGCATTTAAAATTTTTTTTTACCTTAATTTGCAAAAGTGAAACTGCCCAAGAAGTAAGATTTCACTGTTACAGTTTATACATTTCACAGAGGAACAAAATTTGTAACCAATCCTGTTGCCTCTAATAGGAGATCTATTATATTGACGCCGAAAAATAACCTTGAGGGCATTTAGCTATTGGAAGTAGATATTTATCTCAGTTCAGGGTGTTTCCCCTTCCTAATCAATCTCATTAATATCAAATGCCAAAAAAGGTTCCTATCTGAAAAAGGCACAGGAAAAAAGAAAATACTGAATTAAACAAACATTGTAAAGGTAGCCTACCAAAGAAAGAACTTTTAATCATCACCATAGTCTTTACTTTTTGAGTTATGTCAAAGCAAAGCATAGCAACCCTTTTGAGGGAAATACACAGTAAACAGTATGCACGATATTACGGCACAGGCATCCACAAAATGGAATATTATTGGCCATTTAAATGTTCTTGTTATTGCTAAATAAAAATGTGGTTTTGGTATAGCATGCACTACGATTCCACTTTGGAAACATATACATACATCTGTTTAGAAAAAAAATGATCATCAAACTGCATTTGAGAACATTTAAAATGTGTCCTTTTTATTGTTCTTTGAACTTTTTACATGTTCTTGAAGGAAACTATGTGCTATAGAAATAGAGTATTTTGATTTTTCTAAATGGAACAAAAGACAGCTTACTCTTTGGGTTGCTAAAAACGTTAACGAATCTGTCCTAAACACATAAAAAAGACAATCCAGGGCGTAGCAGTTAACATACAATGTATATTAGAGCAAATAGGAAACTGCAAGTTGGGATTCTCTGCCTGAACTGATCCGTAAGTTACTCTTCTATCTCAAGCCAAGTCCACACATTTTCCCTTCCCTCTACATTTCTTAAACGTCGCAGTCACAGACCAGCACTAGACAGTTGATTGTACTCAGTTCACTTTTTGCTCAGTAAGGATTCAGGCAGCAGCTCCTCATGGCTACAATTTCAAGAGGTCACCTCAAGAAGATGTGACCAACCTGGAACACAGCAGTGAGCCCTCGCCCCAACTCATGGAGCGCAATGAAATTCAGTACAGAAATCTGAAATAAGTAAACTGATACAGAAAGGAGGGGCACTCTTGAAATTTAGGGGAGATTTCAGGTCGGGAGAGTTACATTCACAACGTCTCTCTTAACAGCTGCCCCTCCATGGAGAAAGGACAGAAGCCGCAGAGAGGGCAGCAGTCCTCTAAATCCAAGAAGGCGAGACATTTTCAGAAGGAAAAATGTGACAGCTTCAATGTCTTATCATTTTTCTTCCTTTCTCTTTTTCAAAAATTTCCTCTAAGATTAGGAGTATCAGACATTGACATCAGTCTCAGGGAAGTGACCCGTAAAGTAATTAGAAGAAGAATTCCCCCCATGCCCCACCCTCTGGTCCCAGAGCTGGGTCAGATGAAAGGCGTCTCTGTTTACTTCCTGATCCATCTAATTTCTGTAACAAGGACCGTCCCAAACTCATCTCCCAGCAGCTGCTATAACTGAAACTCAAGAGATTGCCCCGGGCGCCATGGCACCTTCTTAGAGCTGTCGACCCTAATGGATTAGTCTTTTTAGCGCAGGTGGCAATTTAACAGGAGACCAAACTTCTACACTAGTAAGAGACCACTGAAAATCACTTCAAAGATCATAGGCTTGGAGCAGAGCTAAGAAAACACAGGGTTTTCTAAAATGTATGTCAACGGCCCATCCTCACTTTTCAAAGGAAGGTGATTATGGGAAGAGTGGGAGAGACAGGGAGCAAAGATTAATAAACTTTCAAAATTAAAACAAACAAAGGAACAAACATATTGTCGTTAGGAGTTCCACAACTGTAGGTGTTAACCTGGGAATATAAATGTAGAGGCCCATATTTGCGTAAGGACTGAATCATATTCCAAACAAAATATTAGCACGCTTTTGCCTCAGAAACTTTTCCCAATGACACAAAAAGCAATGTCAAGGATTAATTTCTTCTTGTTTTATTGTGTAACATTTTCCATTTTTAAAAAAAAAATACTGAAAACCTCAAGAAAAGGAAAAATTCATATCCTTCTTTTCACAATAGCCCAACATTTAAATTAATCTGATCGCACAAAAATGTTGTTAAATAGGGCATAACACATATAGCACACTATTTCCTAACTTACAGTGAAAGCTCACTAAAGAATTCAGAAAGCAGATGAGTCAGATGTTATACAAAGACCAGACTGGCTGAAAGACAGATTGGAGGCTGAGAAAAATGACTCAGAAATGCTGACAGAAGATTCTAAATTATAGGATATTGCACATGAAAGCACTTTGACACATGTAAACCCCAAATGTAACTTTATTAGAAGGTAATAATTAAAAAAGAAACAATACTTTTTTTTACTGTATTCATATGTGTATACATGGTAAACGCATGCCTATACATGAAGAACCATCAAAATATTTCCTCAGTTTTTTAAACATCAAATTTGTGAATTCAACCAGAGAAATTAAAATGATTTAGGGATTGATTTCTTTTTGCATTCTTAAAACCTGAGTTGTGGACATCAATGGAGAGGAAGAAAAAAGATAGAACATGTTGGAAACATGTCAGACCTGTCTTACAGTTTTAGATTTTAATCTCCTCCTAGCTGACCACTACCTAACTGTGTGCAGCTACTGGAAAGAATGTTTTCTTCTTTAAAAAAAAAAAAAAAGGAACAGATGTGGAAAGGAAAACAACAGAAATGAAGGCTTGTTGCCTAAGAATAAATAAAGCCTCAAAATGCTTCACAGCCCATATTGCTTCAGATTTTGTTTTCTTACGGGTGGAAAATTGAAATAAAGGTATCCTAATCCTACTTTTTCTAAAAATGCAATTTTTACTCCCAGTTCTCAAATAAGTTTGTGCATTTTCTATTCCTGCCAGGACTTTCTCTAACATTATCTGAGTAAGCTAAACATGATGTCTGCCATATGTAAGCAAAAGCGTAGGAAGGGGTTTGATAATGATCTGAGTAGGTGTTTAGGGCTGCAGATGCGCCCTTTTGGGTAGATTCCTATTTTCCTTGTTGCGCCTCACTTGTCTTTCAGAAAATAGTTCTCAGTTCCAGTTACAGAAAAACATTTTTTCAGGCGTGGTCCAACACGGATCCCAGAATCCTGTCGGCTATTTTAACCTCATTTCTTGAGGTGCTATGGAGATGTTTACGAATTTTATAGCAGGAGAAGAGTACATTGGAAAAAAAAAAAAAAACACTGATTTGAATATCAGAAGGCCTGTGTGCTGGGATAGCCACCAGCTTGGGAGTCTGGGCTGGTCACTTCATTTCTGTGGACTTGATTTCTCATCGGTAATATACGAAGATGGAGTGGATTTGATTGCTAAGGTCAGCTTTGAGATTAACATTGTATCATAAGGTAAATTATATATATATTTTTTTTCGCACCCATGACATATTCTGTACTATTATTGTAATTTTGGTTAATTTTCTGTTACAGTTATGTTCACAAAGGAGCCGAGAGGACATGCAATGGGATAGATTAGCCTCTTTTGCTTTTCTATTTTTAAAGGTAATGGAATGAAGGCCCTCTAAGCTTGTGACTCACTGCAAGCCACACAGCAACTTAGTGACAGACAGGAGGGAAACAACAACCCCTAACTTCCTCATTGGCGTCCTGAATTTATATTGATTTAAGAGAAGCATTTCGCCAGGAAGTGCCAATTAGGAATAGGATTTGACCTTTGCTACTACTGTTGGTTCATCCAAACAAAATTGAAAACAAAAACAAAAACAAAAACGACAAAACAAAATGATGAACTATGCTCAGCCACATAGTGAAGTATTTCTGGGAGTAAGTAAACTGGGTCCAGAATATGAATAAATAACCTCGATCTCCCTTTCTTTCTCTGTCGGAAATAGCACCTGTTGTCTCCCACTCCAAAGGATCTTTCTTTATATCATCTGTAAAGGATAGTTAGTAAAATCTTTATTCTTTTATTTCCTTACAATCTTAGATTATTTATTACAGACTTTATCACTGAATCTGGAGGAGAGCTTTTCATACAATATGAGCTAAGTAAATCCATACATGCACTTACCCATAGCTTAGGTGATTACATTGCAGTTTCTATACTAAGAAAGACCTGTTTATAAACCCCTGCTTTGACACAGAGCCTTGTAACCTTTAGCAGATTATTCAAATTCTCTGAACCTTAATGTCATCATTCCTAGCTCACAGGATTGTCATAAAGATGAAAGGAAGATAACGCACGTAGAGTTCTTAGCACAGGCCTGTTTGTTCTGCTCCTTCCTATTGTTAATTTTATTACTATTTTTATCTTTATGTTCATCTAGTTCTTTTATCCCCAAAGACAGAGTCCTGCCTTAATCATCTTTCTATATCAGCCCAGAAGGAATTGAATTTTTGAATTTTTGAAAAACATTTTTTTTTAGTTTTGCCTTTATTAATGTCTGTATCGATAACAGTCTTTATCTTCTAAGTCAGGAATAGCTCCTGTCCGTATGGCCCGGTTATGTTTTCCAGTTTCATGTGAGACCCGTGTCTGGCCCAGACGGGCAAATACCAGGGAGACGGGAGAAGATGCAGAGAAGGGGGATGGAAAGGAGCTGATGGGTTTTAGAAGGAAGAGAGAGGAGCCCCAAGAAATGCCAGTGTTCCAAACGGAGTCACTGGGAAGATAGCCATGTCACTAGCGAAAACGGAAATCACCGACAAAGGAGGTTAGGTGGGGTCACAGGGAGCTCATGGGGTATCTGTCAGCGATGACATACCTTCACCTGCTGAGGTGGCAACACACAGGTGACAGTGCACCCTTGAACCTGGGAGGCAGGTGGCTCTGGTGTCACGTGTTCCGTGGTTTCAGTTGAAGCTGGAAGCTTATATTAGGTTGTAAATGAAAAAAAAAAACACAAAAACTGAAAAAAAATGGTCAAGAACGAATGTTTAGAAAATTTTCATATTTAGGTGTTGGAAGGAGAATTTTTCAACACAGATACTGAGCACTATGTCCAAGATTAATATAGGTACAATTTATAGTAGCCAAAAAATTGGGGGGGTGGGGTAAAAATATTCATCTTAAATGTATTATTAATGCACATTTTAAAGTAACAAGTGGGCAAATATAACCTTTTTCTATTTTAATTGAAATACAGTTACCTATATATCCTCTCAGGTAGACTTCTCTGTAAAAGGAGTAGTCACTCGTACTTAGCAAACTTGAATAGAACATTTTCATGGGAATCTGTTGCTTTAAATAATTACTTATTTGTGGATATCTTTTACTCTCTTCTTCCTTCCATTTTACATTGCGATGGTTGGGGTCAACACCTAATTACATCTCCTTCTAACTTCAGGCTCTGCCTTTCGCTAGCATCACAGGGGACTTTAAACCTCCTGGTGCCCAGGTGGCACCCCAGGGCAATTCAATTAGAATATGTGGAGGGGACAAGCCCAGCATTAGTTTTAGGAGACCCTCAGGTGAGTCCAATGCACAACATGATTTAGGACACAGTGTTCCGAGGACAGTGTGAATGAAGGAAGCTCTCTGCCTCTGAGAGATATCTCTCTACACCTGAGAGATAGCTCTTTGCATCTGAGAGAAAGCACCTGTGCTTTAACGTGGACGGGCTAAGATTTCATTCAGTGAGATAGGAGTCGCCTAGCTTCACCTACACCATGATCCTGGTTCATTAAAACTGCAACCGTTGAAATCTCAAACTCCTATACAACTGTATATGAAGAAAACGATTGCAGAGAGACTTTATCTGGAATCGGGAGAATGACCCTGATATCTGACCCTAAGAAGTGGCTGTTCTGCTTTGGGGAATGAGTAGCTGCTATTTGACTTTTGGAAAAGTGTTAAGATCATTTGTGCCTCTATCTCAAAGTTGGAAGACCTTTGTAGAGTTGCTGTGTCTAGAATTGCCTGCAAATGATTCATAGTAAAAGGCAAGACAGAACAAAACAGAACAGAACGATTATCTATGCTCAGTAGCAATATGGAGCTTAGGAGAAAGAAATTTGAATGTCAAATGCCATAAAAATGAGCATGTATTAATAAAGGAAAAATATCACTGCCTTCAGTGGTTTTGGTTATTTTCCTTCTTTGTAAGGTGGAACAAAGGCTATATTAGTTTTTTATATATAGGTAGCTTTGCACACTTTTTTTTACATTTTTTTTAATGTTTATTTATTTTTGAGAGAGAGTGAGACAGAGTGTGAGCGGGGGAGGGGCCGAGAGCGAGGGGGACACAGAATCTGAAGCAGGCTCAAGACCGCGAGCTGTCAGAGCCTGACGCGGGGCTCAAACTCACGAACCATGAGATCATGACCAGAGCCCAAGTCGGATGCTTAACCCACTGAGCCGCCCAGGCACCCCCGCACACTTCTTTTTTAACTTAACACTATACTGTGAGCATTTTATTCCCCCTCCCCCCAATTTTTTTTGGAAAACATTTAAAAATCTTTTTAATGTTTTACTTATTCTTCACGGAGAGAGAGAGAGAGAGAGAGAGCATGAGCAAGGGAGGGGCAGAGAGAGAGGGACACAGAATCCGAAGCAGACTTCAGGCTCTGAGTTGTCAACACAGAGCCTGACGTGGGGCTCGAACTCCGGAGCCGTGAGATCATGACCTGAGCGGAAGTCAGAGGCTCAACAGACTGAGCCGCCCAGGCACCCCATGGGAAAACATCTTAAATGACTATGTAAATGTCTGGCATATAGATGAACTATCATTTATTTCAATATTCCAGTTATGTTAGAGAACTTGTGTTTCCAAAATTTTGGTATAATAAACAATATTATAATAAACATCATTTTACGGAACACTTTGTGTATTTAATTATTCTATTGTATGGATTCCTTGGATTAGAATTATGATGGATACAGCAGGGAAGATAAAGGCTGCAGACTCTTTAAAGGTCCATGACACTCACGGAGATGATCTTTTCTAGAGGAGTTGTGGAAATAAAAGCTTTTGCTAGTATTTTATGAGTATATGCTTATTCTAACCTAGAGCATTATTGCTTTAAATCATTGTTAATGTAACTGCATTGCTTTAATTCACATATCATCAGTTATTAGTGATATTAATCATGAATAAACCCGATTCATAACTTCCTGCTTTAGCAGCATACATAGAAAAGAAAAGCAGCGTCCTCTATTTCATTACTTGTTTGAATTTCAGGGACTAGGATAAAATTTTGCCAATTTAAAAAAAAAAAAAAGCAAGAGAAAGTCTTTTCCTGCAAAAAGAAGAGTGATGGCAGTTTTTCAAGGATAAAGAAATGTAACATTTTTACACAGGTACCCTATATTCTTATAACCATTTGGGGATTCAGGATTTTTTCAATTTTAATTTTAATTAATTAATTTATTTTTTTGGGGGGGTTGTTATTATTTTAACTGGGGAAAGTAAATCTCAGAAAATGTAAGCAAGGTTTTCAGGATTTTTCATTTGCTAAGTAGCATCAATGTGATTATACATCAGCTTTAACTTCACATCCTATTTTCTTTTGATTATATGATTTTAAGTAAATAATGGTTTATTCTTATTTCCATGGTAAAAAGGAAACAAAAGAATGTGGGATTAAGAGAGGGCATTGCTTTTTTGAAGGACTACCTTCTTAGAAATTGTGTTGAAATTAAGTGTTGAATATTATAATAAATTAATTTAATGGGTAAAAAAGAGACAGAGAATGTTTCCCCAAAAATATAAATATTACAAAAAATGATGGGGCAAAAACAAATATGTTTACAAATACATTTTCAATTTTGTTGAGCCACAAATGGCTTTAAATTAACTGAGACAGTCAAGGAACTTAAACATTGTTTTATCTCAATCCATGAAACCAAGGGTTTTGTTTCTAAGTTCACTTCTTAAGATATAAGATGCCACATCACAAAATCCCTACTTATGTCACATAAAACTTTGATATTCGATGTTCATAATCCACACTAAAAGTGAAATAAAATTATTATTTTTACATGTAGAGAAGAAGATTTTTTTTTAAGTTTCAAAGTAGCAAAAATGATAACACTGAACTTTAGTACTGAGTCAAGCATTCCTATTTTAAGAAGAAAAACAGCTTTTTATTCAAACACAGTGTATTTAAAATATTTCCTTGTGATCACATATTTGTGAAGATGGTAATAAAAATTACATTTTAACACATGTCACTTAGTATTTTGATATCATAAATATGTATATATGTGTGTATATATATGTGCTTGGATTACAGATTGAGATAAATTTTCTACATGTATATAAATATGTGTAAAAGTGGGGAAATAACCACTTATAAATATACAGATAAAAGGCTTACATTCTCTATTATATATATGTATTTACAGAGTATCTCTATGCTATATAAGCAATGTACATATTATATGAAACTATTTATACACTATGTATTATACATAAACTATGTAACTTTAAAAATAAATTACACATTTTAATTGGAATAAGGTTAACTCTGCATTTCTAAAAAATAATTTAAAACAATAGGACAAGGGCCCAACATGTAGTTGTAACATCTAGGCAACTTTCCCAAAGTAACAAAGTATAAATACAGGAACAAATTAACAAAAGGAACCAATGTCCTTTATGTTGAACATATAGATGGCTAACATTTTTTTCCTCTGTTTCTCTATTTTTATCACTTGTTGTTTATGATGGGTGGGGAATGTGGAAACCACCTTCAAAACCAAAGTTAAATTATGTGTGTGAAAGTTAAAAAGTGTTTACTTAAATGCTTAGGATTAAGCGTTTCCCTTTTAAAAATAAGCATTCACTTTTTTTTGAATAAAATTAGCTCTGATTAAAAGAAAAGTGATTACAGGGGTGCATGGGTGGCTCAATCGGTTAAGCGTCTGACTCCTGATTTTGGCTCAGGTCAGAATCTCAAGGTTCATGAGATCGAGCCCGATGTTGGGTTCTGTGCTGACATCGTGGAACCTGCCTCGGATTCACTCTCTCCTTCTCTCTCTGCCCCTCCCCAGCTAGCATTCTCTCTCTCTCTCTTAAAATAAATAAACGTTAAAAAAAGATAATCGAAAAAAATGATTACGAATGTGTGTGAAAGTAAGGGCACCAGGTGTGCATTATTTATAAAATCTCCATCAATCATACCTGCCACAAAACATTTTAATCAATAATTTGAACCCTTCTCTGTCTGGTGCTGCAGTGTTGGCAAACTCTGGTGACACTAAAGGTGATTTTGACATGATGAGTTCTGGTTACTGATTCTGGACTGCTTCTGCCCTAAAGATCTGTAAACTAGCCAAATCTGACATTCTGGTTTAGGAGATCACTAAAGTGCAAGTCTACTTAGCTAAGGCCTTTCACCATGTTTTCTAAACCTAAACTAAGTCACGGAATATCTATTTTAACACTCAGAAACACACATCATACTTAGGCGGTGAACTAGGAATACAAAAACGTCCAATGAGATCAAAGGAGAAATTTGCATTTTCTCCTCTTTTTTAGCGAAAATGTCACTACTAACCTTTCCAAAAATTATGACATTTTACTAGGTGTCTTGGCTAGCTTTAGCCTCCAGGTCACAAAAGTATGAGGCAGGGACTAAAGACTCTGAAAGAAGCACTAAAATTTAAGCATTTGTATATTAAGAAAAAGAATGCTATCTATTTAATTAACGTGTCACCTGCTAGAAGCCCAGGTGTTCCTTAGAAGTTACCTACATAAGTATTGATCCATCTAAACTTCATACAAGTTGACAAGATAATGTAACAGAAGCTTTGTCAGAGGGAAAAAAAAAATATGTCTAAAGACTTGTTTACTACAATTTCTGTTTAAGAAAGGATCTCACAGTGCAGGCTTTGTTCCTGAGCAGGATAGTGGCTTCAGTACAAGTTGATGCTTGTAGACAACTTTACCGTGATTATTTGTTGTTCCTTATTTCGATGTGTAGATTAGAAATGTTATTGGAGCTTTTCAGGCTGTATTCACTCTCCATATATCAGGTAATCATCTTTAGATATGGTGGGGTTGGTTTTAGAAAACAAGAAAATGCTGTACAATATAGCAAAAGAATGTTTATCTGCCTCTTAATATTTATTTAATTGTATGCATTTATAGATGCACATATATACACACGTGCATGTTTATGAACTCAAACTACATAGCTATGCAGATATTTATATATTAAAATGTGTTTTCGTGCAGACCCATACATTTATTAGAATTCTTAATGTAACTGGGATGATTTGTTTAAGTAGTGAATAGTTCCTTGAGAACAAGAAAACATAAATATGACGGACTCACTACCTTAAAATGTGGAGGAATAATAATGACTGTATAGTCCAGAAAAGAAATTTAAGAGAAATTCAGTAAAAATATAGATTGTTCCAAGGACCAAGCTTTTGTTGTTTAACCAAATATAAACATGTGACCAGTAAGTGCCATTTCAGAACAAAGCTGACCAAACCCAAAGTAGTTCGTACTCACCATCTGTGAGACATGTTCATTAGATAACCACTTTCCATTGCAACTAGTATATGACTTATTGCTCATGTTTAAGAGCCAGGCCAGAATGCTTTGAAATATAAATAAAATAAAGTAATTTCAAATTTTAGAAATGAAATGTGAAAACGTACTGTCATAATCTGCCATGAGTCACTGAATTGACGGGCAAGCAATAGTGGTAAAGGGATATTGGGACATCTAGCCAGCCTGGTGTAAAGAGATACTAATACACATGAATCTGGGTGATTAGGAGGATTTAATACAGGGTAAAATGGCAACGATTGTCCAGGATCTACCATAGCATAAGTACAATATTCTATTATGAACCCATTTGATCAAATTTTGTGATTTTTTAAAAAGTAAATATATATATATATGTATATATATACATATATACACACACACACACATATATATATATATATATGTATTTGTTTTTGAGTGTGTGTGTGTGTGTGTGTGTGCATGAGCAGGAGAGGGGCAGAGAGAAAGGGAGAGAGAGAACCCCAAGCAGGCTCCATACGATTAGTGTGGGGCTCAAACCTATGAACTGTGAGATCATAACCTGAGCCTAAATCAAGCGTAAGATGCTTAACGGACTGAGCCTCCCAAGTACCCCTAGATTTTGTGAATTTTTTAAGTTGGGTTCTTTTTTAGTTGTCTATTGCTATGTAACAAATCACTCTTATGCTTTGTGGCTTAAAACAGTGACTATTTTATTATTTTCCATCATCCCCTGGGTTTTCAGGGCTTAGCTGGGTGGATTTTTTATTCCTGTGATGTCACCTGATGACTTCAAATTCAAGATGGCTGGATGCTGGGAAGTCATGTGAAACTCTTCGAAATGCCTCATTTCTCTTCCACGTGACGTCTCCACATGGTTTGGGCTTCTTACAGAGAGCACTAGGTTCCAGAAGGGAGCATTCAAAGAAGACACATTCCAATGCGTGAAGGCTTATCAAACCTCTCTTTGCATTATGGTTTGTATCAGCCAAAGCTAGACAATAGGCCAAGCTCAAAGTAAATGTAGGAGAGGATTACAGAAGTATGACTAAAGAAGGCATGGGTTCATTGAGGGCCTCAAAAGTTACTTTCTTTCATAGTTTCCCTTGTGTTTAGTCAGGGAAGAATCTCAGCAAAAGTAGTTTGAAGGTAGGAAGGCTGGGAGGGGAAACAGCCTGGCAAGAATATAGCGCCAGCTGGAGAACAGTCTCAGACTGATCCCATGGCTTCCCATCTGAAGCTAAACTTCACAGAGTTAGTCCAACCTTTAGGCAAGGAGGTTACGGGACTCATAATAACCAGGCTTGTCAGTTTCCAACCAGGGTCAGCTCTACTCTTTCAGAAGAGCAGTAAGGGGACACAGCCTCCCAGTGTGACAGTTGAGGGTAATTCTCTAGACCATGAAATAGCTGTTAGTTATTATCAGCCAGTATTCACAGTAGCTGGAGCAAGAAACATGCACAACATCCTCTGTAGATGTTCACCTACGACACTTGGTTTTCACCTTCCTAGGAATATTAATCTCAGCAGTTTTAATTCCACCAATGCTTTCATTGAAAAACTGTCACCCATTCTGTCTTGACATTGGAAACCTAAGATACCAAGGAATATAAATAACCCTAATACAGTAAAACTCTCATGAAGCTAAATCCTCCTATTTTTTCTCCTACTTTTATATTTAAGAGTATTTTTATATTTATTATAAGAATTCTTATGTTCTTTCCTCTCCACTTTTATAAAATCTACAGAAAGAATAAAAATAATCCATGACGTCCTTATTTTTCTTTTACTTATTTTAAAAAAAAATCCTAATGAATATCACAATATTCCAATTACACTTTGTAGCGTTAAATACTTAGCCAATACTTCTCTTACTAGGTGATGGGAATAAATAAAAGAGGTAGAGAAAGAAGAGGAAGGAAACAGGGAGGAAACTTTTCTACAGTGGACCTGGAGACCTAAGGGAATAAAAATGCTTCCTGATGAACAGGAATTAGCTATCTTTTTACTCAGTAGTGCCTTTATCAAAGATACGTGGCTTGCTGACGAGGCCAGTGAAAGATGAGTTCGTTCATGAAATTCCAAGCTGAAGATATAATTTTGATGAATACAAACATTATTCTGAAAAAGAAAACAATGATCTGTCTTAAGGAAAAAGGGAATTTACAGGTTATCCCAACAGAATGAAAATGGGAGAAATCATTTGTAATATATTCGCTAGATTAAAAAAAAAAGCAAATAGTTACTAGAGAGATCATAAAAGATATAATCACTTTCAAGAAATAGAAGTTGGCCTTCAAAACTAAATATATTTTTGGATGGAAATATTTGTAGGATATTGGAGCAGAATATACAATAATATTTGCCTACATATGAGATTTTATAAAGTTTACATCCAAACTGTATAACATATGATCTTTTTAAAAATTACTTCTAACATTTCAACCCAAAATGTGTAATTTAGCAGTTTTTGATTTTAAATATAATATTCCCAATTTAATAAGTACATTGGTATGATACATAAAATTGTCTCTAGTGGTTTTCTTTTGTAACAAAAATGTTAAACAGTGAACAAAATTCTAAACAGTAAGATTAGTGAGCAGAGACTCATTTACCAGACATTAAATGTATTGCAGAGTTATAATCACCCAAACAGTTTAGTGCTGGTAAATGAGCAGCTCGACAGGGAGAATAGAAAGTCAAGACAGACTCAGGTGAACATATTTTCTAATAAAATAAAAGTTGCATTAAAATTAGTTGTGAGAGGATGCCCCCAGAATTCCCTTATTCTATAATACAGTTTTGATGTCTCGTAGTCAATTTAAAAAGAATACATTAAATCATAAAGACAGTACAAGGAAACATACTACTAAAAGAATAACCTTGGGGCAGGGAAGTTTTTGTTTGTTTGTTTTTAAATTATTTTTAACGGTTTTTATTTATTTTTGAGACAGAGAGAGACAGAGCATGAACGGGGAAGGGGCAGAGAGAGAGGGAGACACAGAATCGGAAGCAGGCTCCAGGCTCTGAGCCATCAGCCCAGAGCCCGACGTGGGGCTCGAACTCACGGACTGCGAGATCGTGACCTGAGCCAAAGTCTGACGCTTAACCAACTGAGCCACCCAGGCGCCCCTGTTTGTTTTTAAATTCAGTCACAATATTCCAATCACATATAGCAAAAACACTGATGAATTCTCATAATGATTAAACATTTCCGTAGGTCAAGAAACCATAAATAAGATTATATCTAAAACAACAAAATAGGAAAAATTGTTACACATAGGACACAGAAAAGGACACACAATAATACTTAATAAAGGTTACTTATAAATCATTAATCAACAATTTAATAAAATTATTCAGTTATATGTATGTATATATATGCGTGCGTGTGTGTGTGTGTGTGTGTGTGTGTGTGTGTAGGATAAGAGAGAATATACATGTACTTGGTAGACAAAACAATAAGGAAATGTTCAAAAGCTTAATAGACAAATAAGCAAACCATATAGATTAATTTTTAAGGAGAGACTGATGGTTGATGTACACATGAAAAATACTAAAATTAGTCATGATTTTATAAGCCAATTCAAATGTAAAATGTAAATACATAATTGAATCTATTATGGAAGCCATTTGATGAAAGAAAGAATTATCTAGACTAGTTTGAGGAAATAGGCCCATCATGTAGTACTGGGGGGAATGCTAATTGGTGTACCTAGCTTGTAAGGAAAATTATCAATATCTACAAATTTTAATATGTGCATACTGTTAGGCCAACATGGTAAACCTAACATTTGAAAACATTTGAAAATCTACTTGAAAAAATATGTTCAAATATGTTTCTAATTGGTGTTTGTAATTTGACAAGACTTGAAGAAATGATAGACTGATACAAGTAATAATTTATGGTTATTTTCAAAGAATATAGTAGATCTACCTGTAATCTATTGCCAATAGAAACACACACACATGCACACACATTCATTTGTCTATATTCATTTTTCTGTACATTCTGTTTTCTGTATTGAAATTTTCTTGAAGCATCAATAGCCCAAACTTGGCTCTGTGGTAGACTAAATGGGTACAATAAGAATAGAACTTTTTGAATTTTTTAATATGATATGCACTTTGGCAGTGATGAACTACATGCTCGCCAATCCCATTTCCTCTGCCTGGGGCCACAGGAAAATGGTTTCCCAGCTGATCTTGCATTTAGATTGGGACCATGACACTTGTCCAGGCCAATGGAAAGGTGGGTGCAAATGATCTGAACTACTTCCGCAGCTGGCTGTCAAGTATGGAATGTGATCTCCTGTAGTCTTTGTCTGCAATCCTCAAAGAGGGAAGAAAAAGTTCTAGTGATAGGTGAGCCACATGGTGAAAGGGGTGCAGAACCTGGGTCACTGACTTACAGAGAATTGCCAGGTGACCTGCTGGACCCACCTATGACCAAAATGGGAGCAAGAAATCACTGCTCATTGTCTAATGCAACCAAGACTTCAGGGTTCATTTGTGACTGCAGCCTAGTCCTGCCTATGTCAATAATAATAATAATAAATATATACATTTATTATTAACTTTTACCAAAAGTACAAAATAAATCTGAATACAAGAGTTGTCTTAAGTTTGATTTTGTTATGGTCTACCTTAGAATTTTATTTTCTGGGGTACCTGGGTGGCTCAGTTGGATAAGCGTTCTACTTCTGCTCAGGTCATGATCTCACAGTTCATGGGTTTGAGCCCCACATCAGGCTCTGTGCTGACAGCTCAGGGCCTGGATCCTGCTTCCGATGCTGTGTATTCCCCTTTCTCTCTTTCTCTCTCTCTGCCCCTCTCCTTCTTGTACTGTGTGTCTCTCTCAAAAATAAATAAACATTAAAAAAATTAAAAAAAAATATTTTCCAAGAAGGGCATATTTTTCCATTTTTTATGAGTCAAGAAAAACATAAGATTTGCTGTCATTACATTTATTTTATGATTTCAGCACACATCAACTTTTTTTTTTTTCTGAATCAAAAGTATTTGAAACACCAATCTAGTTACTAGGAACACTGATAAAGTCTTGAAATACACACATAATGTAAGGCGGAGGAAGAATAAGTTATTTCCCAAAATGTCCCAGAGGTTATGAATGTAGAAGACTATGACTCGTGACTAGTTAAATGCCTCAGGTAGAGTAAATGTCCTGTGTGTCACTGCACAATCCCAAACCTAGGAATGACCCATCTCAGGTGAAGTTTACATCATACAAATGAGGAAAATCTTGTACAAACTAAAATACAGACTTAATTATATGCTTCACTATTCTGAACAGATCTAAGCATGTAATTTTCAAGCGATGACAAATTATAATGTTTTATAGTATTCTACTTAATTATGAAACCAAATACAATGTGGCTAAGAGTTATCTAATCCTCTGAATGACATATCACTAAATAGTGAATTCAGTAAAAATGAGCACATCCACTGGGACAATGGCTTCATGTAAACTTTGATGATCTAGGAATAGTGTTACTTTTAACCCACAAAGATAGAGAACGTTGCTCTCAAATACACACATCATTTGATAGTTAATATTTTAAGGTATTGAAGACAGACGCATTAGTGTTTTCTTTAGAAAATCAGTGTTCTCTCAGTGTTTTATTTGAGTCTTTATTTGGAGGTAACATAGTTGGCAAAGCTACAATAATTTTGGTATAAATTTTTTTTTAATGTTTATTCATGTTTGAGAGACAGAGAGAGACAGAGCACGAGCAGGGAAAGAGAGAGGGAGACACAGAATCTGAAGCAGGCTCCAGGCTCTGAGCTGTCAGCACAGAGCCCGACGCAGGGCTCGAAGTCAAGGACTGTGGATCATGACCTGAACCGAAGTCAGACACTCAATCGACTGAGCCACCTGGGTGCCCCTGTGTACTTTTGGTATAAAAATGAAAAATGTGTTTTTCACTAATCAAGGCTCTATTTAAAGTATCCAGGAAAAATATAAGGTAGTCTATTTTTTTTTAAATTTAAAGATCCATTTTATACCCATGTAGGCATATTTTATGTAGACATACATATTGTGACATACATCTCATGCTGAATTTATTTATGTTTTTTTCTTGTCTCTCTGTGCTAAACTCCTATCATTCTCAAATATGATGAGCCTTGTTAATTGATATTCTGAGAATAGAGTATTACTTGTCACCTTGAGATTCTCCTTCTGACATCCACACTACTCTGGATAATCGTCATGTGTTCTATTTTGACCATAATTTTTTTTTACATAAAATGACTTCAGTTTTCAGATAAATACCTGAGTATAGATTTTATATTAGGATAGAAAACAAAAATGAAAAATGATGATGTATCACCTGGCTTTGTGATCAACCCAATCCTTTGAAAACACTACTCTTCCCAAAATTTCATATAACAATATATTTTTACTAACTACTCTTTTAAAATGTTTCAAATTCTTCCTGTGTGCAAGACACAGCTATGTAAAATTTGGAGTGTTATTAAAATTGAAATTTTCTGCTAACAGCAATCTTCTGAGCAATGTGAAATATGCAAATATTCCTAGAGCACATTCATTGAGGTGTATCCTCCCATGAAACTGCTTAAAAGTTTCCACCTTTTCCAGATGTTGCCATGTAGGAAGAGGCATTTAATGATGAAAAAAGAACTCCTTGATGACAATCCCATATCACCTCCAGTTGAAGAATGCATATTATTATAACGCAATTCTTATTTTCTCACATCATTGGAAGAAAATAAGAGAATATATGTGGGAATCTTGTAACATTTATTAGAAAGAAGCCTGTCTGAGCAGGGCTGAAAAGAATAAAGGAACTCTACAGTAAAAAGGCTTTTTTTTTAAATAATTTTTTAAACATTTATTTTATTATTGAGAAAGAGAGAGACAGAACACAAGTGGGGGAGGGGCAGAAAGAGAGAGAGGGAGACACAGAATCTGCAACAGCTCCAAGGCTCTGAGCCTACAGCACAGAGCCTGATGTGGGGCTTGAACCCATGAACTGGGAGCTCACCATTTGAGCCGAAGTCAGCGCCTAACGGACTGAGCCACCCAGGTGCCCCAAGAGGCTTTTTCAACTCCTAAGGGTGCGCCTCAGATTTATCGGAGTAAGTGATGGCAACAAGAAAATAGACCTGTGGTTTCTTTGTTCTTAGCTGTTTAAAGAGATTTTATTTCATTCCGTTGCTTCTAATCAAGTGAAAAACGTTGCTCGATATCTTCTCCTATTAGTGTCCATATGCTTGAGAGAGTTTTATGTTGGATTTTTTTTCAACCACTGCCCATCTTCTCCCCTAACCCCTACAGCTGGAACATGAGCTGTACCGAGTCAGGGGCTTGGCTTTTGCTGGGGATGTGTCCCCAGTCTATGGCACAAAGTAGAGAGTTAAAAAATATTTGTTGAATGGATGCATGAGTGAATCTGTTTTTCATAAGCCGTAGATTCCCTACTGGAAGGGAATTATGAAGTCTTGTCAGGCAGACACTAGAAAGAGCTTTAGGATTTGGGGAAGAGAAGTTATTAAGATCATGCCATTTCCTCGGTCTTTGCTATATGTCCCTGTTCAAAATTCAAGCGATTCCAAAACAACGAAAAGAAAGGAAATGATAGTTGTGACATATTTATTTGTTTCCAAAGCAAATCTCTCTATGAGAGAACTTGGACAACCATACTCACGCTATTCCATTGTTTCTCAAGCCACAAGTAGATTAAAGTCATGGGCATTTCACTAATTATTTTGCTTTTGGATTTTCAGGTGACTTCTGATGATGACATTCTCCAAGACAGCAAAATAGCTTCATAATGGGAACTAACATTTTCTGGAACTTCACGACTTAAAAAGTAAATTCATGTATGGTGAGTAGAGAGCCAAATGTTTCTACTAATAGTAATTCTGCATTTTACTTTTTTCTTCTGATCTGGAAATCCACAAAATGTATCAGATTTGCTATTCTACTCTGCACTTACTATTATTTTTTTTTAATTTTTTTTTTCAACGTTTATTTATTTTTGGGACAGAGAGAGACAGAGCATGAACGGGGGAGGGGCAGAGAGAGAGGGAGACACAGAATCGGAAACAGGCTCCAGGCTCTGAGCCATCAGCCCCATCAGCCCAGAGCCTGACGCGGGGCTCGAACCCACGGACCGCGAGATCGTGACCTGGCTGAAGTCGGACACTTAACCGACTGCGCCACCCAGGCGCCCCTATTATTTTTTATTTAGTAGTGATAATATCTTGCATATGAGTTGTCAGTAGAAGTGGGAGAGGATTTTAATGTATGTTATTTCATTTAATCTTCAGAAAAACCTTACATTGCTTGTATTACCCTCATTGCACAGATGAAAAAATAAAAGAAAAAGAAAAACAGGATTTAGCAAACAAGAGGATGAACCCTGAACCCAGACCTTTCTTATTTTAAAGTCTGTGTTCTTTCCGCTATTTCAAATTGCCTCCCACATAATACTTGCTATGTTGAACTATTGGCTACGAAGAGTAGTTGGCATTCATCCGAAAGTTCTTTTCCTTTATTTACACAACTTTCCTTTCAGGGAAATCAGTCAAAGAAGAATCACAGTTCTGTCTTCTTGTCCAGGCAAGTTTACTCCTGTCCTTTTTCCCCCCCTGGTATATTCCTCAGTCTTTTTTTTTTTTTTTTTAAGTTTATTTATTTTTGACAGGGAGAGAGAGAGAGAGAGAGAGAGAGAGCATGAGTGGGGGAGGGGCAGAGAGAGAGGGAGACACAGAATCTGAAAGGGGCTCCAGGCTCTGAGCTGTCAGCACAGAGCCCGACGCGGGGCTCGAACTCATGAACCGCGAGATCATGCCCTGAGCCGAAGTCCGACGCTCAACCGACTGAGCCACCCAGGCGCCCCTATCTCAGTCTTATTCAAAGTATTTTATTGGATAAAATGCCCTTCTCACGTTAAACATATATTTATGAATTGGAAGGGTTTTTTTCCTAGTCACTAATTTTTGTTTTTACCAGTTCCTCTCTCTGCTTCTTCATATAGAAGTTATTACATTGAACATTGAAGTTTTATAATACTTCTTTTTATATATAGTGTAGTTATTCAGGGCTGCAGAGTTGTGGGCAGGGTAAGAACATTGTAAAATATAGAATAATTTTGAATACGACCACCACTATTTTCAGGATCAATAGATCCTAGAACCAAAAACGTTGGCAGGAGAATAAACAAGTGTGTTTCAATTAACAAGATAGCTAATTATGCAAACTTCATGTGGTCAGATGTTATATAATACACGTTTCTAGATTATCTGAACTCACTTTTAGTTATACCCGATAAAAGTTTTTTTTTTTGTTTGTTTGTTTGTTTTCAAGAAGGGTGTTTATTTTCTTGGACCTTCATGTTCTAGTACCTTTATCTAGATACGATTTCAGTTATAACCTAATGTTTGAAACAGTAATGTAATTTATTCCAAAATGAGTATTCAAGTGGAGAATTACATTATAATGATCCTTAATTGTGTACAGTCCTGTGTAACCACTCTTATGTTAGCGTCAGCCTAAAAACACATTGAACTGGGGTGCCTGGGGGGCTCAGTCAGTTGAGTGTCAGACTCTTGATTTCTGCTCACGTCATGATCCCAGGGTGGTGGGATTGAGCCCCACATTGGACTCCACTAAGCTTGGAGTCTGCTTAAAATTTTTTTCTCTCTCTCTCTCTCCACCCTCTGCCCCTCCTACCCTACTCATGCGTGCATGTGCACACTCTCTCTCTCAAATATAACTAAACAAATAAGCAACAGATAAAAACAAATTGAATTAGATCCAGCAAAGCAGATTCTTATTTCAGATTTTCCAATAGTTGTGAGACTTCTTCAAAGTTTGGTCAGTTATGGTTGTAATCACCATTCTCACCCAACATTGTCCAAAAATTCTTTCCAGACTTCATTCAAAGAAAAGCATAAAATTCCCAGAATCATCTATTCTGTTATTGATACTCTTTTGTTATCGAAACTATTCTGTTTTTACTATTTGGATACTTCCTAAGGTTAAAAAAATTCAGAATCATTTGTTTTTCCCTTCAGTCCCTGTTGACATCTGCAAAATACCTTAATATCTTTTAGTGGGTTTGTGATTGAAGAGAAATCCCATGTCCACAGTAATCATGATGGTTAGGGAAAATATACTGCTTACAGACATGATTCAACAGTAAACTTTATGATATAAAAACCTCATTAGAATTTTATTTCTTTCAAGTTGGCTCACATTGAAGAACTTTTAGCTAATATGTCCTCTATCATTTATTTATTTATTTTTAGTTGTTTTTTTCTTTATTTTTATTTTTGAGAGAGAGAGAGAGAGGCAGAGGGAGAGGGAGAGAGAATCCCAATCGGTCTCCATGCTCCACGACCCTGGGGCCATGACCTGACTCCTAGCCAAGAGTGGGTCATTCCGTTGACTGAGCCACCCAGATGCCCCTATCATTTATTTAGCACATATGATGTAACTGTTACTGCACTAGCATTGTACGTGCATGAAATTGTTCACTATTCACTCTTTTGTGGCTCGTAAGGATGCGGCTTCAAAAGTTTCACGAGAGGCCACGAGTGGTTCTACGGGTAAGCGATAGGTCCCACGTGTGACCTGTGGATGGCTAAGTAGAGATATTTCCACTAGGGTATGGTGCCTCTCCAGGGAATAGAAGCTGGAGATCTTTTTAGAACATTGATTCGTCAGGGCCCAATTAGGAGTGAGATTATCTGTCAGTAATTTGAAAAGAAGGAAGTTAGTATGAAAAATTATTGACCTAAGGAGAGTTACTACAAAGATGTAAAGACAATGCTAAAGGGTCCCCCGAGGATGAGAACACGTCCCCAAGGAAGGCAAAGTTAGAAGTGGAACCGCTTCCCGAGGCTGGGGTTTGGACCTCACTGGAGAATGGATGATGTCTGTCCAATGGACGGGAGAGAAGTTTGCTGGTGTTCCCAGAGTTGGTGGATGGTCATGCACCAGCAAGAAGAAACCGGTCAGGGTGAAAGCAAGCAGAAGCCTGTGAGCAGGTCTGCAAATGCAGTCAGGGTGCTGTTGAGAATGTGAGGCCAAGGGTACGTGCCATCCATCCGGGGAGACACAGAAAATCAACCTCCGGAGTGCAGCTGAGCCCAAGCTGCTAAGCTCTTAGGGATGTGGCCAGTCCAGCTCTGTGGGAGGTTTGTTGGGGGGGAGTCAGCGGGCTACTCAAGCAGCAGTCCTGGGGCACCTGCTGTCTGTGTCGGAAGGGCTGAAGGCAAGGTCATTTCCAAGCCCAGGCCAAGATGATTTCATGTCACTGAGCGACTACCCCCTCTGGGTGTATAGATGGGGCAGTGCACCACTTGATGTCCCGCCCATACCTACATCCTATTTGCTAATCCTGTAGCAGCAAAATGAAGCTCACTAGAACGAAACCCATTTTCCCCAAGAGGGTAGAAACACAGCCTCTTCCTCCTCCAATGTTCCTACTGTGCCCCCTTCTGACCAAGCTCTACCTAGTGATCACTGTGTGAGAGAAATGCTTAGAGTCTAGTATGTTAACGTAGAGCTGGTACCGAAGGGTGAATTTGCAGATGCAATAAAGTGATAACTGGTGCAAACCACCCAAAATGTTATAGAGTTTCTATGACAAAGCCGTTTAATTTTAATTTTTTTAATTTTTTTAAATATTCATTTAATTTTGAGAGACAGAGTGTGAGCGGAGGGCGGGGCAGAGGCAGAGAGAGAGGGAGACACAGAATCTGAAGCAGGCTCTAGATGGGGCCTGACATGGGGCTCGAACTCACATGACCTGAGCCGAAGTCTAACACTCAACCGACTGAGCCACCCAGGTGCCCCCAGCTGTTTAAAAATCAGTGGAGAAGGAGCGCCTGGGTGGCTCAGTCGGTTGAGCGCCTGACTTCAGCTCAGGTCATGATCTCGCGGTCTGTGAGTTCGAGCCCCGCGTCGGGCTCTGTGCTGACGGCTCAGAGCCTGGAGCCTCCTTCAGATTCTGTGTCTCCTTCTCTCTCTGCCCCCACCCCTCCACCCTCTGTCTCTGTCTCTGTCTCTCTCTCTCTCAGAAATAAATAAACATTAAAAAAATTTTTTTTAAATCAATGGAGAAGAATTCCACCAGTAGTTAAAACTGTCTTTTAAGAGTAAGTGAAACACCTAACTTGCATAGTTCCTCCAAAAATATATATGCAAACTTTATTGCCTAAATTGCAAGGAATTCTGTACCCCAAAGCTCACAGGGCCAGCGAGTACTCCCAAATATCTTCCAAAGCACAGGTTTCTCCATGGAATTATTAACATTAAATAGACCACTTTCCAAGACACATCTCAGGAATTGTTTCAGAGGGAACGGTCTAAGCTATCTCTCAATCATGATACTCATAATCAATACGTGTGAGAACTCTTTGAAATCCCAGTCACGACCTCCTCCAACTCTGGGCATGTTTCACGGAAGATCCGTGAATTCACAAAGAAGGGAACTTAAGACATCTATTATAATTGCCTTGTAGAACTGAAGATGACTTGGGTTCATAACAACTCAAGTCCTACTCTAGTGTTAGATTTATAGGATCATGAACAGACTAGAAACTCAAAGTGGTTGCTCTTTGGTCAACTTTTATTATTCACGACAAACTAGAAACTCACTTTCCTTTAAAATTTCTAACATCAATTCCCCCTTTTGTTTTTGAATTATTATTTTGAAGAGCAGAGAGGAAACTACCTTTCAAAACCACTTCCTTTAAGGTATGTGGAAAAAGAAACTAGAATTAGACAAACATTAAATTATAATTTGTGTTCCCACGAGCCAGATTCAAAGAACATGTTTACCCTAACATCATCTGAGACAGTTTTACCTGAGCCAGTTTTCTATCCTTAGCATAGGAGCAAACAAAGTATGGCAGAAATCCTTTCCAAATGAGAATAGTGTTTCAATCCCATTCTGTTTCTGATTGCAAAGGAAATGTCAAGTGGGGAAATTTCTTTAAAGATTTAGATATTTTCCTCTAGTTAAAGCGAAATCAGGTATATTACGTATGAGAGTAAGAGAGATTTAGTAAGTATCTGGCTTTCCCTATATCTATCACTGAACCAGTTCTGTTTTCTTGGTTATATTTAGGTAAGTTTAAGAATCACCTGCTTAAGATTTATAGATCTTATTCTAAGCATCTGTTTTTAATAGAAACTTCCTTAGTTTTATAAAAATAGGATCTAGATCCACGCTAGGCACTAATGTGTATTTAGCATATGACCTAAGGTCAAGTTACAAAAGAGCCTATATGCATTGCTGTAACATAATATCTAGAGGAGTATTAGAAATTAAATTTAGGAATTTTACTTATGTTTGGAGGAATTTTCAAGGCTTGTTCTCTTTTTCTTGCCTTGCTTCTCTCTCTCTCTCTCTCTCTCTCTCTCTGTCCGTTTCACACATACATGCAATGCAGAATCTATTACAAGAGATTTCATTATTATGAACTTAATTGTGTGTATTATGATACAATTCGTTTTCCTGAGACATAATCACATAAATGCCATATACCATGGTTAGCATAAAAGGAGGATATGAGAACTTCTATCATTATGTTTAAGAATATTCGAATATTCCAAGGTAGAAGCACATGGCTGGCTCAGTCACTTAAGCGTCTGACTCTTGATTTCGAATCGGGTGATGATCTCAGTGTTCTTGAGTCTGAGCCCCACACTGGGCTCTCTGATGACAGTGGGCAGCCTGCTTGGGATTCTCTCTCTCTGCCCTTCCTTCTGTTTCTGTCCCTCTTCGGCTCTCATGTGCACATGTGCGCGTGCTCTCTCCCTGTCAATAAATAAACTTTAAAAAAAAAATTCATTCCAGGGTGCTTTGTATATCCTTTTTTTTTTGTTTTGTTTTGGTTTTGCACATTAGGAAGCAATTTTCATTTCTCAACATCGTAACATAGAAAAGCCACTGCGACAAACACGTGTGGAAAAGCTTCTAGTAGAATTAACATCAGAGATTTAAAACCTGTATTTCCGGGGGTGCCGGGGTGGCTCAGTCGGTTCGGCATCCAACTCTTGGATCCCACACGGTTTGTGGGTTTGAGCCCTGCGTCAGGCTCTGCGCTGGCAGCATGCAGCCTGCTTGGGACCCTCTCTCCCTCTCTCTCTACCCCGCACCCACTTGCCCTGTGTCTCTCTCAAAAATAAATACACTTAAAAATATTTTTTTAAAAACCTATATTGCTATTTTATGATCATAAAGTCATAAGTGCTGACTTTTGCAATTTATCAAAATTATAGATTTTGAAGTTTACATCTCAGTATTACCACTTCTAATTGTGTGGACTTTATCTAGTTTATGAGCTTCTTTATGTCTATTTCCTCATTATTAAAATTTGGGTGAAAAAATGCCTACCTGTAGGGTTTGAGTATGAGAAAGACAGGGTACCTAGGTGTAGAGAATTGTGGAGAGAGAGGAGGGAGAAAAGGACATACATAGACAGGACAAGCCAAACAAGAAAGATGCTTATTGAAAGATTATTATTGCAGCTGTCAATGTTTTCTTTTTATTACTACCTTATAAACAGTTGTATCCCCAGTACCCAACAGTCTGAGTGTTCAATAAATACCACAAAGGTTCTCTTGGGAAAAAAAATGCAAAATATATTTTGATATACATTCTCCTTAAGTGAATAAATGAACATGTTGATCATTGTTCTTAACATCTGTTCAACTTTGATGCTGTGCTATGAAATCCAGGAAGACAGGGGTGCCTGGGTGCCTCAGCTGGTTGAACATCTGACTCTTGATTTTGGTTCATGTCATGATTTCAGGGCTGTGGGATCAAGCCCCACCTTAGGCTCTGCACTGACCTAGGAACCTACTTAAGACTCTCTCCACTCACTCATACTCTTTCTCTCTCTCTCTCTCTCAGAAAAAAAGGAAGAAATCCAGAAAGACAAACTCCTTATATTTTTAAGCACAAAAATGGAAACTCATTTGCTCTTAGAAAATGAATTAAAGGTGTGCCCCACAAATGTGTCTAGGTATAATAAATCTCATCTTGGGAAAAATAGGGAACAAATGCAATAATGAACCTTTTTCATGAGAAACATATGTTATGACTCATTATGGCAAAAGAAAACATTTTAGAGATGACGGGAGTGATTTCCCAAGTCAATTGTCCTGAAGCTGGAACTCTATTGTGTTTACTCTCCACACTTGGAAGGTATTCCTCTGTCTTCTAACGTTTCCCTCCCCAAAATAATATAATACCAGAGAACAGAGGATGGGAGAAATGTATGTCTATGCTCATTGGATTATTCATTAAAAGTAACCAAGTGGAAAGCTCGAAGTTATAGTCAAAGACCGATATGAATGTAATATCATTCGTCATCATCATAATATGAGATAGACCAGGAGTATTCACAGTATACATCTCTAAAATAAGATTGGGAGTAGTCAAAAAAGATACACTTTTTAAAATATATTTTAATATCTAAATATTTTAATATCTATTAAATATATTTTAATGTCTATTTAGTTTTGAGAGAAAGAGAGCACAAGCGGGGGTGAGGCAGAGACCGAGAGAAGGAGACACAGAATCTGAAGCAGGCTCCAGGCTCCAAGTTGTCAGCCCAGAGCCGGATTCGGGGCTTGAACCCACCCACGAACCATGAGATCATGACCTGAGCCGAGGTAGGGTGCTTAACTGACTGAGCCACCCAGGCGCCCCATTAAAATGTCTGTTTAAAATAAAACAAAACAAATAACCAACCTTTGGGGAAATATAAAATAATTTGAAATGTCTAGGACACAACAGGATACAATCCAAAATTATCTGACAACGAAGACAAGGAAAACATAGTCTATCTTCAAGAGAAAGATTCATCAATGACTATAAACCCAAGAATGCTCAGGCACATTAGAAGGCACATTTCCCCAATTTGAAGAAAAGACCTAGATTTACAGATTCAAGAATCTCAGCAAATTTCAAGATAAATGTAGAAAACCACCAGTAAGCACATCACCAGTAGTATATAGAGGGATTAAAAATAAAAGGAGGGGCACCTGGGTGGCTCAGCCGGTTAAGCATCCGACTTCGGCTCAGGTCATGATCTCAGGGTTCGTGAGTTCAAGCCCCGAGTCGGGCTCTGGGCTGACAGCTCAGAGCCTGGAGCCTGTTTCAGATTCTGTGTCTCCCTCTCTCTCTCTGACCCTCCCCCGTTCATGCTCTGTCTCTCTCTGTCTCAAAAATAAATAAACGTTAAAAAAAATAAAAAAAAATAAAAATAAAAATAAAAGGAAAATCTTGAAAACACCTAGAGAATACCAGGACATTATATACAAGGAAACAGCAGTTCAAAATATTATCAACTACCAATTTAAAAACACAGAGGCCAAAAGACAATAGTAAAACATCCTTAAAGCACTGAGCAGTAAGGTAGAAATACATTCAGAATTTTATGCCAAGGAAAATCAGCCTTCAAAGCGAAAGTGAGCTAAAGACATATGCACATCAATAAAACCAAAATAACTAGGTGCTAAGAAACTTACCCTGTAAGAAACATTGAAGGAAGTTCTCTAAGCTGAAAAGAAATCGTTCCATACTGAGACTCAAAGCTGCATGAAGGAAAAGCAGACGTCAGATGGTGTATCTGGATAAATTTAACACACATTTTCCTCTCAGTTTATGTAAAATAGTAGACACAGTTGCTTAAAGCAAAGATGATAACATTGTATCTCAGAGTCGGTAATTAATGACTGTAGGTATAAACTGATGACAACTACAGCATAAATAAAGGGGCGGACAGTGGGCAAATTCACCTGTACACCTGCCCTAGTACACTACTAATTCCAGAAAGAGCATGCAAAGTGCAGATGTGTATTGCAATCCCTAAGTGAGCCACAATTAAAAAAAATAACAAGAGTTACATCCGAAAGCCATTAGTTAATATAAAATGGATTTCTAAAAGGATTCAAATGACCTAAGTAGTAATGTAAAAACTCTCCAATTAACAGGTAGAAATTACTGGGGCACCTGGGTGACTCAATCCGTTAAGTGTCTAACTCTTGGTTTCTGCTCAAGTCATGATCTCACTGTTTCATGAGTTCGAGTCCTGTGCTTGGGCAGATCCTGCTTGGGATTCCCTCTCTCCCTCTTTCTCTACCCTCCCCTGCTCATGCTGTCTCTGTCTCTCTCAAAATGAATAAATAAACTTTAATTTTTTTAAATAAAACAAATGAAAGGTAAAAATTATAATGGGTAAAAAGCATGATCCAACAATATACTATCTACAAAAGGTACACTAATATATAAAGGCAGATGGGTTGAAAGCAAATGGATGGAAATGTTTGACCAGGCAAATGGTAAGAAGGAAGCTATTGCTGTCATTATTGTTATTATTATCAGATAATAGCAACTTGAAGTAAAAGTGTTACAAGCAATAAAATATTTCATAAGAGTAAAAGTGTCAGTTCAGAAGGAATGCATAACAATCATAAGTGCCTAATGCCAACTTTTAAATATATGAAGTAAAATGGGCTTAATTAGAAAGAAATTTGGGAGAGGTAGACAATTTTGCAATCATAGCTGGATATTTTAACACTACTTTCTCAGCAGTTGATGGAATAATTAGGTCAAAGAAAAATCAATAAAGACATCAACTTTGTTTTGTCATTTTTCTATATAATAAAATGTAAGAGCTAAAGACGTAGATAATCTGATCCAAAGCAGCAACTTTGACTTTTCAAATGCACGTGGTATATTCAGTGACCTATATCACACATCGCACCATAAAACAAGCCTGGATGTAATCAAATGACCGAAATCACAAAGAGTTTATTTTCTAACAATGAAATTAAATCAAAACCCAATAAGAGGATACCTAGAAGACTCTAAATATTTGGAAATTAAACAGCAAAATTATGAATAATTCAGTGTTAAAGACAAAATCAGAAAGAAATCAGAACCATTTTGAATTGAATGACATTGAAAATATGGCATATCTAGATTTATAAGATGTGGTTAAAGAAATTTGTAGATAATGTATAGCTTGAAATTCCTATAATAGAAAAGAAGAAAACCTAAAAATCCATGAGCTAAGTTTCATCTTAAGTAGCTAGAAAAAGAAAAGCAAATTAAATCCTAAGTGATATGGATAAGAGTAGAGGTCAAGAAAATAGAAAGCAAAACAAGGAGAAAACTAACAAGGATGAAAGTGGTGCTTTAAAAAACTCAACAAAAGTTATCAATCCCTAGCAAAGACTCTTTGAGGAATGAAAAGAAGGCATAGATGACCAATATTAGAAATAAAACAAGGGGTTCTCATTACATATCCCAAGACAGCATAATTATTATAAAAGTATAATTGTAAATAAGTATAAAGTAATAAATGTAACTTATAAATAAAATTAAATAATTATAAAGCAATATTTTGAAAAAACTTCATGAAATCTACACACACACACACACACACACACACACACACATCACACCCCACAGAGGGATTGATCCTTTCACGGTGTGAATTCTGTCAAACATTCAGAGTATCAGTCTTTTTTTTAAATTTTTTAATGTTTATTTATTTTTGAGAGAGAGAGAGAGAGAAAGCAAGCAGGGGAGGGGCAGAGAGAGAGGGAGACACAGAATCTGAAACAGGCTCTAGGCTCTGAGCTGTCAGCACAGAGTCCGACACGGGGCTTGAACTCATGGACTGCGAGATCAAGACCTGAGCCGAAGTCGGACGCTTAATGGACTGAGTCACCCAGGTGCTCCCAAAGAGTATCAGTCTTAACCTCTTTCAGACAACTGAAAATAATCAATTATTTATCAACTGCCTTTGAGAAAAAGGAATAATTCTGATACCAAAACTTGAAAACTACATTAAAGGAGAAGAAAATTATAACCCATGACTCGGAGGAATTTTGTCATTAATGAAATATTAGCAAATACTTGCCATCTGTGATAATATATCATGATCGTGTGAAGTTTATTTCAGAAATGCTGAGCTGATAACATTTAAAAGCAATCAACACGATTCACCATATTATCAAAAGAATAATCATGCGACTGTTTTAGTAAATACGTAAAAGTATTTGGCAAAAGTCAACTTGCAACCATGTTCAAAACTCTCCATAAAATCGAAATAAAAAGTAATTTCTTCAAGTTGAAGGAATTATAAAAACAAAACAAAAACCAAACCAAAACAAAACAAACAAAACACTTATGGTCACAATTTACTTAATAGTGAATCATTGAACAAGTTTCCTCTAAACTTGGGAATAAGGAAAGTATAAACACTTCACCATTTCTACTCAACATATAACTAAATACCCTGGCCGTTTTAATAACTAAGCAAATAAGCTGAAGGTGTAAAGATGATAGCAGAGGAAATAAAAGTCTATTTGTTGACATGATTGTTTATGCAGAAAATTCTAAAAAAAAAAAAAAAACACCTCTTTAAAATGGCTTGAAAAATTAGTCAAGAAATTAAATATATTCACAGAGTATAAGGTTGATAAATAAAAATAAATTACATTAATATATACCAGCAGCAAGTATTTGGAAAATGAAAATTTAAAAAGTATATTTACAATAAGATCAAATTCATAAAATAGTTAAGAATAACAATAAAAGACAGATGCAAGCATTCTCAACGGAGGCTATAAAATACTGCAGAGAAACAGTATGAAAGACAAGATAAATGGAGAGACATACAATTGTCATTGGTTAAAATAGTCATTGTTATTTTTTAAATTTTTTAAATTTCATGTTTATTTATTTCCGAGAGAAGAAGAGAGAGAGACAAAGTGTGAGCAGGGGAGGAGCAAAGACAGAGGAGACACAGAATCCGAAGCAGACTCCAGGCTCTGAGCTGTCAGCACAGAGCCCAATGTGGGGCTTAAACTCGTGAACCGTGAGATCATGACCTGAGCTGAAGTTGGACGTCTAAGCGACTGAGCCAATCCAAGCACCCCAAAATTGTCATTATTAAGATGTCAATTTTACCCTAGTTGATCTACAGACTGAAGGAAATACTCATCATATTTTTTTAGAGAGATTTTTGTAGAAACTGACAAATTGACTTTAAAGGTGAAGGGCAGTGCAAAAGACCTGGGGTGGCTAGAGAATCTGAAAAATGAAGAAAAAATTAGAGGACTTATGTTATCGGATTTCAAGATTTACTATAAAAGTGTGGAAATGGCCACAGTAACAAAACCAAAATCAACAAGTGAGAATTAAAAACCCAGAAACCAGGGAACATAGGTGGCTCAGTAGTTTAAGTGTCCAACTCTTTGTTCTGCTCAGGTCATGATCTCACGGTTCGTGGGATGGAGTCTTGGGTTGAGCTCTGTGCTGACAGCACAGAGTCTGCGTGGGATTCTCTCTCTCCTTCTCTCTCTCTGCCCCTCCCCTACTCATGCTCTCTTTCTCTCTTTCTCAAAATAAATAAACTTAAAAAAAGGCCTGGAAGCCATATTTATAAAAAATAAAGTAAAATAAACAAAAGCCCAGACATAGATTGAAGTATATACATTCACTTAATTTTCAACAAAGGTGCCGAAGAAATTTAATGGATTAAAAAAGTCTTTTCCAAAAACTGTGCTAGAATGCTGAACATCCGTATTTTATTTATTTATTGTTTATTTATTTATTTATTTATTTTAACATTTATTTATTTTTGAGAGAGAGAGAGAGAGACAGAGTGTGAGTGGGGGGAGGGGAAGAGAGAGAGGGAGACATGGAATCCGAAGCAGGCTCCAGGCTCTGAGCTGTCAGCACAGAGCCTGATGCGGGGCTTGAACTCATGAACTGCCAGATGATGACCTGAGCTGAAGTCAGATGCTTAACCAACTGAGCCACCCAGGCACCCCTGACGTTGAAGAATGACCTTCATGACCTAGGCTAGCCAAATGTTTCTTTGGCAGAAAGCAAAGCATAAGATTTAATAGTTAATAAATTGGACTACTTTCAAATTAAAACAGCTCCTTCTCATCAAAGATATGGTTGAGAAAATATATAGATAAATCAGCTACGGGAAGAAAATATTTTCAAACTACATATTTAACAAAGGACTGGCATCTAAGGCATATAAAGAACATGAAAAACTGGATGATACAAGCAAATGACCCATTAAAAAATAGGCAAGATATTTGAACAGCCATGCAAATGGATATTAAGCTCATGAAAAATGAAAAAACTCATTAATCATTCAGAAAATCTGAATAAAACTATAGTGAGATACTTCTCCACAGCCACCTGCATGCTAAAACTAAAAAAAAAAAAAAAATTGATAATGCCAAAAGTTGGTGAGGACTTGGAGGAAAAGATATTCTAAATGCAGTTGGTGAGATTGTAAAATGGCAGTTAGATTTTTAAACTGTTTGGAAATTAGGAATTTAAACATGAGTCTACCATCGTATGACATGGCCGTTCCATTGACTCAAGAGAAATTATAGAACAGCTTGTAAAAAAAAAGCAGCTTGTAAAAGAATGTTCATTGCAGCCTTATTTATTACAGACAAAGACTGGGAACAGAGTTAGGTGTCCAGCAGCAGAATGAATAAATGGACTGTGGTCTATTCATACGATGAAACATTACTTATCAATAAAACGAAGCAAACTATTAGCATGCAAAACAACATTTATTAATTTCAAAAACGTGTTGAACAAAGCAGCTTCACATAAATAGTACACATCATAGAATTCCTTTTATATGAAGTTATGAGATCAGCAGAAGTAATCCAAGGCTGTCAAAGGTCACAGCAGCAACCGCCACTTAGGGAATGAGGATGAGATTGAATATGAAGTGACAAGGGCTGATTCAATGTCTAGTTATTGATAGGATTTGGATTACAGAGATGTATACATGCCTTTGTGAGAAGGCAGTGAATGTATACTTAAAATTTCCATTTTGACCGTAGTGAATTTGATTTCCTCAAAATGGTAGGGCTGCCTGGGTGAGTCAGTGAAGTGTCCAAATCTTGATTCCGACTCGGGTCATGATCTTACTGTTCATGGGATCGAGCCCTGCATTAGTCCCTGCACTGACAGCCTGTGGGGGAGTCTCTCTCCCTCTCTCTCTCTCTGCCCCTTCCCTACACTCTCTTTCTCTCTCTGTCTCTGTCTGTCTCTCTTTCTCTCACAAAAATAAACATTAAAAAAAACATTAAAATGGTAAACAAATATTGAACTCCACTTAATACATGTTGAATATTTAAGAGGATGCTTCTGTTTTCTACAGTGTATTTTGAAGTGCATCAAAAATAAGATGGTTTAGGGGTGCCTGGGTGGTTCAGTCGGTTGAGCGACCGACTTCGGCTCAGGTCATGATCTCACAGTTTGTGAGTTTGAGCCCCGCGTTGGGCTCTGTGCTGGCAGCTCGGAGACTGGAGCCTGCTTCCGATTCTGTGTCTCCTTCTCTCTCTGCCCCTCCCCTACTCATGCTCTGTCTCTCTCTGTATCAGAAATAAATAAACATTAAAAAAAATAAGATGGTTTGGTGGGAGGATGGATAGATTGATACCTACATGATAAACAGCTATAGTAAACCATTACTGGTTTAGAGACTACGTGGTGAATAGAAGTGTATTCACTTTCACCTTTGTTGTATGTTTAAAATCTTCATAATATAATGTAGAAGAAAAATCTTCATTCTTTCATTCCACTACCATATTGTTTAAGGTTTGTAATCTGAGATATTGAATGAGATATGATTTGGAAAGCCATGAAAATAGTGCTAAATAAGTGGGTTTTAAAACAATAACAACAACAACAACAACTCATTAAGGGGCACCTGGGTGGCTCAGTCGGTTAAGCAACCAACTTCGGCTCAAGTCATAATCTCATGGTTCCATGAGTTCGAGCCCCACATTGGTCTCTCTGCTGTCAGTGTGGAGCCCACTTCAGATCCTCTGTCTCCCTGTCTCTGCCTTTCCCCCACTCACATGTGCGCGTGCACGCTCTCTCTTGTTCTCTCTCAAAAGTAAAATAAACATTAAAAATAATTTTGAATACAAACCAACTCATTAAGCAAATAAAAAAATAGAAATATCAAATCACACGTTATCACACCACAGTTTATCCGTCAGTGAGAAATTGTCAAAATATGTCTTCTGTGAGGGTTAGTTCTAGTAGGTCTAGAAGTGGCTTGGGCTGTTTGGCCCATGTACCTGCTCTGCACTTCCCCTTTAGGGAGAAAAGTACTGATTCACGGTGTTGCTTTGCGAGCATGGGTCCAAGGGGTGGTTTGTGTGAGCTTGTCAGCCTTGTTGATGGATAACAGTAAGATTGATGATTTGCAGCTGGGCCCAGGGAGATCCCCGGAGAGTTCAGCTGGGAGGTCTGGTTATGTAAAAAGACGTATGTGTGACTCGTAGGGTATTAGAATCTCCGGCCAAAACTTCTTTTTGGTCCCCCTGGTTCTAAGACATCCCACCACAGGGCAGCGGTTGGTGATCCCAGAGAGAATGCACTCCTCTGGTAATGCCCGCACAGAGGGAGAACAACGAGAGCTTTCCCTGAGTTATCCTGCCCCTAGCTCCGGGGCAGTCTTTGGATGTAACACAAGTCTTTCTTGCAACACTGACGCTCCAGTGTCCTCAACCTGCAATAGATGGAGATTTAGTAAGCATTATCATTTTGGGTCCTAGAGACATTTTTGGTAACAGAACTTTAATTCCTACCTTTAATGCATCATGTTAGTATGTTGCCTTTAGGTAAATTTAGACGAAGTACTTAGATCATACGTCCTTATTTGGTTAACCAAAGAGATGTTAGGGACAGCTGCTACCACTGGAGCAAGCACTGTCCAGCACATTTCCACACAGTGAGAAATACTGGATCAAAATACCTTGCATTTAATAAAAACAAATGGCCTTTGATGAGGCATTTTTCTTCCTCTAAGATAAGCTAATAGTTGAGAAATACTGTTTTGGAGAGAGTGAGATCTATTTTCTTAAGCATTCAACAAAAGAACATTGACTACAATTTTTCTCTCACTTGTTAAAAAGGACCATAGTATTTTCCACGTAGCACTTAATGAATAAACTAGGCTTTTTAATCATGAATTTTAACACAATTATTACCGGAATACTGTGAGTGGTTTTCCGACGATCTGCAAAAGTGAATTGCATGCGTGCATGTGTATATGCTGTAATGTTTTCTGAACAGAATGAACAGTGATCAATTGCATATCTTGATTTAGGGGAAGTGATACATAATCTAGATCCATATTGGTAATCTACTGTATTCTACTAGCTGGCATGAATCAGGCTCAAGAGATTGTCAACTGTGGAGGTGGCTTGTTCTCTTATACCACTTAGAATTCTGAAACAGCAATTGCTGTATATTATTCCAGAAGGATGTAAAAATGAGCACCAAGTAATCACTTACATTTGAGAGAAACTACTGAATTTGAAGAGAAAAATTAAATAGCATGCATAAAAGGTGTTAACAGAGGAAATAAAATAAGGCGCTGGGATGTGCAGGGGTGGGTTAAAGTTTTTCCAAAATTATCCTTCTAAACACTGTACCTGTACAATACATCTTGGGGAAAAAATTGTCCCGTGTCCAATTAAACTTGAAAAAAATTGTGTGGATTGTCCATCTTCCTATACTTACCCCAAGGAGAGTTGCAATAAAGGAAAACTGACTGAAGCCATAGAGAAAACCTGAAATAAATAAGCTTGCTTATTTTGTTGACATTCAGCAGTTGATCAAGCTATCTCTCTGTTGTTATTCTTTCATTGACCATGTTATTCCTTAGTTGACCATGGGACCCTTTTGCTTAGGGACAGTATTAGTGTCTTAAATGCAGCGTTCTTTGGAAAGTGCTGGATTATCCTAGCAAAAGGACTGTGTGGGGTTGAGAGTTTGTGGGAGAGAATGACTGCGGGTGAAGGAGGCAGAGGAAGGAAACTTAACATCTTTGGCAAGCTTCCTTCATTTGATCTCACCTGGGCAAAAGTTTCTATTTTCACTATATTTGCGCAGATGGGTATTTTTACAGTCAAGCCTGTGAGAACCTCAGTAACCTGGGTTTAATGCTGTATATTTTTAAACCTTCTTAAAATCACCCAGAAGTTGGGAACTCATCTCAGCTTTCTCATCAAATCACAAAGTTAACAAGAAGGAACAGGGATTTCAGAAGGCGATGCAAATTCACACTCACGGATTCTTAACCACGAGGGCGAGCCTGGGGTTAATTGGAACCTTAGACTTAAGAGTACTTTGAGATATCATATTAAGTACTATATTTAAAACAAAAGCAAAACAAAATGTATAATGTATAGTTTTGAATATCGATTGTAAAAACAAACCCTTATAAAAATCTTCCTGAGCAGAGGTGATTTGTAGGAGATAGACATTGGCATATATACTGGGGTGTCATGAGCAGTGGGAATGTGAGAGTATTTGTCCTGCGGGATGCATGTTTAGAAAAGCAGGGAAAGGTAAAAACTTTAGGTATTTAAAAGAGAACAGGCAGTGCCTACATTCGGGGGAATCATTTCTATCAGAAGAGAACTCTTCTGGGAAGAGTTAGACTTTCTCAGATATTGACGAGATAAACATCCTCCAGCATCTCGCATTTTCCTATCGCATCAGGCCCCCGTGGGTCCCTTGGACTTTCAGAAGTAGTCTCACCAGAATTATTCCATACAGTGGGCTATGACCACAGCTGATCCCACCAGCAGCACATTGGACATGGGACAGTGAGGGACAATGGAGGTCTTTATTATGGAGTTCCTAAGCAAAGAGCCTTTGTTCCATTGGTTGGAAGTTGCACATTCTGTGGCTGTGCTTAGCTACTAGATGACTTGTAGGCATTAGAAGAAAGGTTATGTCGGTCACACATTCACATAAATCATCTGTCCCACACTGACAGAGCACCTATGACTTAGAGTTTTATAAGAATCAAAAGGCGGTAGAATATGGGACTCTCAGGACCTGTGAGATCTTGAGCAATCCTGCCGCCTGTATCATGAGAGCATCAGAATAGTTAAGACTCCAGGATTCCTCCTAAGCTGGAAAACAAGCAAGCAAGGAAGCAAGGGAAACAAAACAAGGCACTACAGTATTCTCGCAATCGGGGGTCTAGCTGGGAGTACATCCCTCCACTGAGCAAGTCGACTCCCAGAGGGACTCTGCCCTTTTTCTCATCGGAGAATTCTAGCTTCATTGTGATACTCCAGCTACCGCAACATAAATCTCACTGAAACAGCATTTTCAGTGTTCTAGTTTATTACAGCCACTTAACAAACAGCATATTCTCTTTCATTCACATGGATACTAAAAATAATCAGATCAAAAGCAACTGTTTGGTAAGCAGCCAGATTTATTGAGGGAAGAGGGCAAAAAGAAGATGAAAAAGAGAATTCTTTTATTTCTCTCACACACCCTAATTGTATGTTGTACGTAAATAAATGTCGCGTAACTCCCGGGAGTGGTTTTTCAATGGTAGGAGAAACTGTCCTACCTCCTTAAAGGTAGGTAAAGGTAGGTAAAATCCATTGCAAGAAAGCTAGTCTTCATTACACAGAAGAAAAATATTTGATCAAAGTTTGCATCCCGAGATACAGTACAGTCAAGCTATATAGGTCATAACTTAATTTCATGCTGACTGTCCCAGATAAAGGCTGTAAGAGGGAAGGTTAGCTCATATGTTTTGCTTTCAGATTCTCTCAGTCAAGTCTTAGATCCCCCTTTTCCATCTGATATGACACCCCTGCGTGCTCTCTGCTGATGACATCACATAAACCACTGAACCCTGTAGGAGACCAAGGCATCCCGGCAGGAGACAAATAAACAGCATTTTGTCAAACTTCCAAAGGTGATGTGCCATAATACACTGAAAAAGCAAACAAACTCGCATGACAATTGGAAACTTAACTTATTCATCACTGGTGTGCAGAAGGCATGAAATATTTTGTGAAATGAGGGCTTTGAATTAGGATAAACATGAACACTTAAGACTGATTAACAGCTACTATATTCAAAGATTTCAGAGATAATATTTCTTAGAGCTGTGGATCAGAATAGAATTGCAAACAGATTAATTAACAATAATGTTTTTGTTTCCATTGCACTGAACCAAGCCGAGTGAGGGAGTTCTACATGAACAAATATTATTTCCCAAGGAAATTGTGTTGCAAGATCTTAGTCAAGGATGTGGCTATTGGCCAATGTCCAGACATCTGCCATGTCAAAGTTAGAAGAAAACCACTATGTGGTAACAAACAGGGAAACTTACATGAAATGGAAGCAAGTGAGTTTTCTTTCCTTAAGTGCTAACCCAATCTTAGAACACTCTTGCATTATTTTGGGGTGGTAGGGGGTCTGACAGATAATTAACCCAAGGTACTGTTCTCAGAAACTTCTTTTCTCCATGCCATTTGTCATCATTCACCCTGTTTAAGGCTGTGGTATCTCAAGTAATACAGGTTTTCCAGCTTTCAGGGGGCAGTGCTAAAAATAAGATTCCGTTCTCACCCTGCTGGAATTTCATGATTTTTTTTTTTCAACTCCCATTTCCTTTTAGTCCCTGCTTGGGCCATAGTGGAGAATTTCTTATAAACAGGACCAAAGGGTATGCATGAGGTAAACTATAGACAGCATTACCCTCTTTCTTTGATGTATAGTCACCATTAATATAAATACAAAAAGACAGAGTAAAGAAAGGGTTATAAATTCAAAACAACGCAACCATTCTGAAACTCTGAGTGCTTTGAATATTGACACACTTAGATTGCCTTATCACTCCTGTGTTTTTTCATTCTGTTATTCATTGGACAATCACTTATCACTTCCTTTATTAATTTTTTTTTAATGTAAGCCCAACACTATAACCTAGGCAGAAAAACAGATCTGCCCTTATCATCAAGGATCATGCTGCTTTTCTTGAATGGTGCTTCTAAAAGCTGAATGACGGATGTGTTGCAACATAAGAGAACAATACTCTGCATGGTGGAAGATTGGCTTTCTTGAGTGATTTTTCCATGCGTTTCACGGGTAATGTTTGGCCTACGGTCGAGTAATACTTGACCTATACTAATGCCTTGATTTCTCCAATAGCAAAATGCAATCGATAATGTACAGCAATTACCTACTTTGTGGGACTATCAGGGAACTTATGAGAAAGATGATTTTTGCAATTTGGAGGAATAAAACAATGCCATGAAAAAATTATCATATCACATTTATCAGATAAGGAAATAAAAGCAACACATTTTCAAATAAATCCTTTATACTGTAAACATTCTAACTGGAGCTACAAAGTGCATGGGTAAGAATGACTCTATATCTATGTCTATCATCTGAAGTTGCATTTATATAAAGAAACTATACACTACAGTACTGAACCAGTTATTAAATAATACAGCCTACAATGGCTAAAAGTTAGATTAAAACACTGTCATATTTAAAATTATTAAAGAATAAGGGGGGTTTGGGTGGCTCAGTCGGTTAAGTGTCCGACTCTTGATTTTGGCTTAGGTCATGATCTTGTGGTTTGTGGGATCGAGCCCTGTGTCAGGCTCCACACTGACAGTGCAGAGCCTGCTTTGGGATTCTCTCCCTCCTTCTCTCTCTGTTCCTCCCCTGCTTGCGCTCTCTCTGTCTCTCTCTCAAAATAAATAAACTTAAAAGAATACAATTATTAAATAAAGAACTGTAAATACAGGCAGTAGTTTAAAAGGTAGACTTTCTTTTTTTAATGTTTATATGGACTTCTATTTCTTCTTAGGCCAATTACCTGCAAAAAACAATAGTAATCTAGAATGCTTATCTCATGTTACCTTGCAATTGATACTTAAAAATTCACTAGCCCTTTCTAGCTTAATGGAAAACAACTTATATGGCTTTCCAAATATCATAATATGAATTGAAGGTGATTGAAAGATTCCAGTGGATCTCCTGAAGTCCACATATATTAAGTGATTAAAGTGGTAATTTAATGAGATTGTAGGCCATTTACATTGCCTCGAAAGTCCTAGATTCTTTCTTCTGTGATTATTTATTTATTTATTTATTGAAATTTCATCTTTTAAAAATATAATTTATTGTCAAATTGGCTTACATACAACACCCAGTGCTCATCCCAACAGGTGCCCTCCTCAAAGCCCATCACCCACCCTCCCACCCCCCATCAACCCTCAGTTTGTTCTCTGTATTTAAGAGTCTCTTATGGTTTGCCTCCCTCCCTCTCTGTTTGTAACTTTTTCCCCCTTCCCTTCCCCCGTGGCCTTCTGTTAAATTTCTCAAGATCCACATATGAGTGAAAGGATATGGTATCTGCCTTTCTCTGACTGACTTAAGAAATTTCATCTTTTTAAAAAGAAAGTTCTTATTTACTTTTGAGAGACAGAGAGAGAGAGAGAGAGAGAGAGAGAGAGAGAGAACTAGTGGGGGAGGGGCAGAGAGAGAGGGAGACAGGATCTGAGGCAGGCTCCAGGCTCTGCACTGACAGCCCAGAGCCCATTGCGGGGCTTGAACTCATGAACTGTGAGATCATAACCTGAGCCGAAGTTGGACGCTTAAGCTACTGTGCTGCTCAGGCACCCCCTTTTGTGATTAAACTCCTGGTGCCTACATAATGTATTCAAGCTCTCTCCTCTAGATATACTACTATTTTGAGGTAAGAAACCCCACTAAGGCAAGAATTTGAACAAAGAATAATAAAAAAAAATGCTTACTATAGTTGTCACTTGTTTCCTCTTATATAAATAGAATATCTAAATCATAACATTTTAAGCTAAAACAGCACTTTTGAAAGTTCAAATTCTCTTGATCTATAAAAGTAATTTATGACTGCACAGTAGGCAAAACAAAGGTTACCAATCCATGGCCCAAATTATTAAATAGAAAAGACCAAGGTGGGCATAATTATTTTTACATTTCTGACAGATGCAATTTTTCACATGCTAATACTTAACGGCATGATGGGAAGGGTTAGGAGAAGTGGATTGTCACCGAAAGGTAGATGCACTTGTAGAAATTGCTTGGTAGGTTGCAGAAATGAGTTTTGATCTTGCAGATACAGCTCTCTATACAGAAAATCCAATACAGAGTGGAGATATGGACAAAATCCATTCTGCTTGTTTCTACTAAAAATGATTTTGGGGCATGTAGCTGAAGCTTGAACATCTGTTCACATCAACAAAAATCATTTCAGAAAAGTGGTTTTCAACCAAGAGCAGCTTATAGTTTGCAGCTTACCCCCATTCTATGTCCTCAGTTACAGCATCCATCAAAAGAAGGGACTGGATTAAAAACTATTTAAATTTTTGGGGCGCCTGGGTGGCTCAGTAGGCTAAGTGTCCGACTTCGGCGCAGGTCATGATCTCATGGTGTGTGGGTTCGAGCCCTGCGTCGGGCTCTATGCTGACCGCTCAGAGCCTGGAGCCTGCTTTAGATTCTGTGTTTCCCTCTCCCTCTGCCCCTCCCCCACTTGTTCTCTCCCTCTCTCTCTCAAAAATAAATAAACATTAAAAAGAAAACAAACTATTTAAGGTCTTTCCAGATCTAAAGTTCTGTATCTTTATTAAAATGAAGTCTTGATAGATTAATGAATTGATAGATATACAATAAGGAAACTATACTGAAATATTAAGTAGATGGTGTGTATGCGGACTTTGTTGTCTGTTTACAATTTTTCATGATAAAATGTTAGAAAATGTAATTCTGATTACAAATATTCTACGTGACTGTGTACTGATATATAAAAATGGATATAGGCATTCATATCATTTAGTATTTACAGGGACCTTTGAGGTATATTTGAATTATTTGCAACTCTGTTTTGTAGATACAATTGAGAAGGGAAAGGACTTATCTAAGATCACATAACTGGCTAATGGGGGAACTTCTGTTAACAGCCTCTAAGTGGTGGGATTAAAGTTCAAATTAAACAATAACATATATATCCCCTTCAGGAAGTACTCATTTCTAATTGGGGCATTTATTAAATGAGCACAGCCACATAATCATGACACCATACAGTTTTACAGCATTTTACAAAGTAGTTTCACATACACTGGTTCATCCAATTAATGAAACAAACCCATAAGATAAGTTGGCAGGAAATATTACCTGCATGTTAGCAGGGAGGCCTCCTAAGCCAGAGAAATGTTATGACTTGCTCAGGGTAATAGAATCAATACAGATAAAAGCAGATAAGTGCCTAGAAGCTTGATTATCTGTGCCCTACTGGAAACGTGGAAACTTTGAAGGAAAAGGTGATACAGATTTGACTTATGAGTAACTAGTAATTACATTGGTGAGATAAGAGATGTTTTATGAAGTACCTAGAAAATAAATAAAGACTGTTAGCAAATTTATCTTGAAACATCAATTAAGAGAAAAGACTGCTGTGGGAGCCTGGGTGGCTCAGTCAGTTGAGCGGCTGACTTCGGCTCAGGCCATGATCTTACACCTCAAAGGCTTGGGAGTTCGAGTCCTGCGTTGGTCTCTGTGCTGACAGCTTAGAGCCTGGAGCCTGCTTCGGATTCTGTGTCTCCCTCTCTCTCTGCCCCTCCCCTGCCAGTGTTCTGTCTGTCTGTCTGTCTCTTTCTCTCAAAAATAAATAAACATTAAAAACATTAATGTTTTCTTTTTTTAAAGGAGAGAAAAGACTGTTGTTACTGTCCAATGACTGAGCCTGGAGTTTCAGACATTGGTGTCAATTCTAAAAAGTTAAAAATGTTTTTAAAAATTAAAAAAAAAATTAGGATTTATCAGCATTTCTCCAATTTTCTAGCAAATGTGATGGTATGGTCCTGAGCACTTTGGTTTGTAAAAAGTGATTCTTGGGGCGCCTGGGTGGCGCAGTCGGTTAAGCGTCCGACTTCAGCCAGGTCACGATCTCGCGGTCCGTGAGTTCGAGCCCCGCGTCGGGCTCTGGGCTGATGGCTCAGAGCCTGGAGCCTGTTTCTGATTCTGTGTCTCCCTCTCTCTCTGCCCCTCCCCCGTTCATGCTCTGTCTCTCTCTGTCCCAAAAATAAATAAACGTTGAAAAAAAAAATTAAAAAAAAAAAAGTGATTCTTGAGATGGTTCATTTATAAATTTGACTAATGCCCTTATTTATACTTAAGGTGATATAATAAAAGTTCATATTGGTTCATCATGGAAAGGTTCATGGTCCACCACCATGACATCAATCAGGTTAAGCTATTCCTGAAAGAAATATCTCTAGAACTGTATCTGTACCACCATAGTATGAATATATAGGATTTTATGCTGGCTTTAAACAATGCAAAGTTATAAAAACAGAGTACAAACAAAATGAAGGAAAATCGTTTTCAAGCACAACAACAGAATGTTGGTTTGGGATTAAAGAATTTAAACTGGATGGTTTGACTTTATTTTCTTCTATTGATAAAACCTCAAACCGTCCAAACAAAATTTCAATGAAATACAGATTTTCCACTGTACAATTTTATGGAGGAGGGGAAATAAATAAATAATAATAAAACTAAGATGTTCAGTAGGGCAAAGTAAAATTATAAGGTTGATTTCACTTAGCTCATTAAATATTTATTTAATCATATAATTAATGATATAATATAATTATTATATTATCATGGTGTACAATGCTTTTAGGAAAATAAGGATGAGTTAGATGTACATGCATGCAGATTGAATTCTAACTGTAAGCTAGCTACCGATTTGTCATTGGTCAAATGCAGGTTTGTACAGGTGATTATACCAGTACATACATGGCAGCGAATCCTTACAATAAGAGAAAGTCATACATGCATAATAAGAAATCTTATGCAATTATAGGTCCTTAACATGTTAAATATGAGTAAAAAATTTAGAATATGGCAGAATAAAAATTCCTTTGAAATTGAATGACACAGCCAGGCTCTAAGAAGAATGCCATTCCACACTTAAGGGACGCTGACCCTGCATAAATTTACTGGCGAATTTTCTTTTCTCCTAATGTCTTCACTAATCCATGGCAGAATGTAGAATGTCGGCACGTTAAAAATCTGAGGGAAAGGCATTAGTTTCCTCATTTCCCATCACTTTAATTGAATGTGTAGTGTATATACAGAACTGTAATTCTGTCCAGAGGTTGTTTGTCAAGCCACGTTTTTATTGTAATTACCTGATTTGTTCAACTTTAATCGTATTTACTTTTGAAGGTCAGCTGTCCTGCTCAGACATGGTTAGTTGAAGCAAGGAAAAATATGTAACACCCACAGGCAGAAAGCCTAAAAGAAAGAACAAGGAGAAAGAGTACAGTCTTTCCATTTGGACACGAAAACAAAGTAAAATTGTCACCTACAAATTACCGTAAGCTGAAAGATCATATTATTTTCTTTCACATCGTTACATTTCATATTCACTTTTGCCATTTGATACTAACTTGTCACTTTGGGGGGAGGAGACTCAGAGCTCTCCTTTGGGGATTTATTTACCTTTATTCTTTTAGTGCCAGCCATAATGACTTCTTCACAATTGACACATGGGAGAGAAAGCTGAAAAAATGGACAGCGCCTTTCCTTTTCTTGGTTTCCACTTGGAAAACTTAGGTCAATTTCCCATCATACTTCTTTTATTTTTATTTTTATTTATGTTTTAATTTTTAATGCTTATTTATATTTAAGATAGAGAGAGAGAAAAAGAGAGAGAGAGAGAGAAACAGAGGGTGAGCAGGGGAGGGACAGAGAGAGAGGGAGACAGAATCCAAAGCAGGCTCCAGGCTCTGAGATGTCAGCACAGAGCCTGCCATGGGACTCAAACTTACTAGCGGTGAGATCATGACCTGAGCTGAAGTCAGGCTCAGGTCTGAGCCACTCAGGTGCCTCCCCCAGTCCCCATCGTATTTCTATGTATTGCGAAAGCCTTTCCAAATTCATACTCAAATTTTTGTAGGAAGGAGGAGTTTTAACCTCATGATTCCAACTCATGCCACAGATCTTCAGGACGATTATTATAACCCTTTAGCATCGATTACAAATACTTATGAGGTGATGAACATCAACTAAACTTGTGGTAATCATTCCGTAAATATATGTATGTATGTTGAATCATTGTTCTGTACACTTTAGACTTATATGGGGCTGTACATCAATCGTATTTTAACAAAACTGAAACAAACAAAAATTGCAAATACTTATTAAGTTTCTGATGCGGCCTCTTATAATTTAATATGAAGCAAATTATTTGATCGTGTCTTGAAACTTTTATCAGCAGGGAACCACTTAGCTGGTGGCTTCATCGCAAAGTAATATTCTTAATGGTATGAAGGATAAGAAAAAGAATAGTAAGTTGAAGGTGATTAGTATTACTCAGCAATTGTAACTGGTATAGGGGAATCTCCGGCAGGATCCAACGGGAAGCATCAAAGCAACCAGTCATTTTTTGTACAAGGCAATTAGAAGATATCCAACAGAACTGTAGCCCGAAGAGGGAACAATTTCAAGACAAAACTAGCCACCTCATAGTCCAGTTATCTATTGCTGTGTCACAAGTAACTCCTAAACTCAGTGGGTAAAACACCAATGATTATTTTGCTATATATTTTATAGCTGGGGAGTTGATTCAGCTCAACAAGGTGGTTCTGGATCTCTCATGTATTTACGATCTGACAATGACCTGCACTAGGGCTGTTTAAGAAAAAGCTTCCCCCTCACATGTCTGGGACCTCAGCTGGGGCTGTCAGCCAGAACACCTACATGTGGCATCTGTATGTGACCTGGGCTTTCCAGCATGCTTACTGTGTCCCCAGGACAAGCATCTCAAGAGAAGCAGGCAGAAGTTGTATTGTCTTTTATGACTTAACCTCTGAAATCACACAGCACCAAAGAATGACACTTCTACTACAGTCGCTTTCCTTTCCTTACAGGGAAGAAACATGGACCTCACTTCTCTAAGGGAGGGATTTTTTTATTAAATTCTTTTTAATGTTTTTATTTATTTTTGAGACAGAGAGAGACAGAGCATGAACAGGGAAGGGGCAGAGAGAGAGGTGGAGACACAGAATCTGAAACAGGCTCCAGGCTCTGAGCTGTCAGCACAGAGCCCAACGCAGTGCTCGAACTCATGGAGTGTGAGATCATGACTTGAGCCGAAGTCAGACGCTCAACCAACTGAGCCACCCAAGCGCCCCTCTAAGGGAGGAGTTTTAACATCATACGGGAAGAAGAGCACATTGGTTGCAAGGTCCTGTTGAAGCCTCATCTCGGATAACACAGACTGTCACAATGACCTGCCCTGCAAGCTCATCAGAATTGTAGTTTAAAGCAACTTCTAGGGCGCCTGGGTGGCTCAGTTGGTTGAGCGTCCGACTTCAGCTCAGGTCACGATCTCAAAGTTCCTGAGTCCAGCCCCTGTACTGACAGCACAGAGCCTGGAGCCTGCTTCGGATTCTATGTCTCCCTCTGTCTCTGTCCTTCCCCCACTCACACTGTCTCTCTCTGTCTCTCAAAAAACTGAGTAAATGTTTAAAAAAGATAAAAATAAGTAAATTAAAAAAAAATAATAAAGCAACTTCTATAATAACTCCCAAGTGAGCATTGACTACAGGCTATAGGTAGCACTTTAACAGCTGAGAATGACTGTAGTGTTTAACAAGTACTTGAAAACATATATATATATATATATATACACACACACACACACACATATATGTGTGTGTGTGTATGTATATGTTTACATTTTTAGTCTTAATAAGGACGTTGTACTTCTACTTGTACCTTCTAATTCTGACAGATTTTGCTCTATTTATTTTGATACTAGATTATTAGATATATATACGCTGATAGTTTTTATCTGTTCAGGATTTTATTTCTTTATCCTTATTCACTTCACCTTAAAATCCTTTAGTCAGATATTAACCATTGCTATAGTAGCTTACCTTTTATTAACATCTGCATTTATCACTTCTATTTCTTTGTTTTCAAATCTTTTATGCAGTTCTTTTAAGAGCATAGAGTTGGATTTATTGCCTTAGGTATTTTAAAATCTGAGCTAATTATTCACCCTTCTAAGTAGTGAGTTTAGCTTTTTTTTTTAATTTATTGTGATTATGGTGTATTTGAGTATGTATTGACTTTTTTTCTGCTTGGTAAATCTTGGAATTTATTCCTGTATCCCACTTGTAGCTCAGAATCTAGAGATTATTTTTCTGTTGTTTTAATTTTTAGTATTTAATGTTTGACATACAGTTGTAGGTAAAAGTTTTCAGGCAAAATCTAAAATTATTTTGTACTTCTGTTGTCTTATAGTATATGATACAGAACCTTTTCTGTTTAAATATCTATTTAGCACATTTCCAATTAATGATATTAGTCAAAATTTTAGCGTTGTCTTTCTGACACCAATGGTTATATTAAAATGTTCATCTTTTAATTTATTAAAATGTCAATTTCTCTGTTTTATTGGTCTTTTTTCTGGGACTCCATGCTTATTGTTTAATTGTTATTAAAAAATAAACATTCTATAGCAATTCTTCCACTGGTAAAATCTCTTAGTCTCACTCTCTCTGAACATGTTTTTATTTTATACCCAACCTTGCAGAATAGCTTGAGTAAATATTTATAGGCTGATGTTTATTTTTCCCTTAGCAACTTAAGATATCATTCCATTGTTTTCTGGCATCTATTTCTTTCTTGTGAGATGGCCTCCAAATGTCATATTATTATGTTTGAGTTTGAATATAATCTTTCAGGACACCTGAGTGGCTCAGTCGGTTAAGAGCCTGACTCTTGGTTTCGGCTCAGGTCATGATCTCAGGGTTCGTGGGCTCAAGATCCAAGGAAAGGGGAAGGGAAGGAAAAATAAGACAAAAAACAGAGAGGAAGACACACTATAAGAGGCCTTTATATGCAGAGAACAAACTGAGGGTTGCTGGAGGGGAGAGAAGTGGGGATGTGTTAAATGGGTGATGGGCGTTAAGGAGGACACTTGTTGGGACGAGCACTGGGTTTGTATGAAAGTGATGAATCACTGGGTTCTGCTCCTGAAATCAATACTACCCTGAATTTAAACTAACCTGAATTTTAAAAAAAGGAAAAAAAAAAGCGTGGAGCCTGCTTGGTTTTCTCTCTCTCCTCCTCTCTCTGCCCCTCCCCCACTTGCATTCTCTATGCCTTAAGAAAAAAAGAAACACTTGAATATAATCTTTCTTTCTCTAGTAACTTTTAACGTTTTTCTGCAATATTCTATTATTTTGACACCAAACATCCAGAGGGGCACTTATTTTTGTCTAAACTGTTTGATTCTCAAATGGTTCTCACCACTTATGTATTGATGTCTTTCTTCAATTCCTGAAAACCCACCTATTATCTTCATAAACATCAAAATTCTATCATCTCTTCTTCTAGATCATCTATTTGACAACATGAAGGTTAATATTAAAGACTGTGGCTTCTGATAACCATGTTACGTTCTAACATTTTCTGCTTATCTATTTTAGTTTCCTCATCTTCTGCCAGAATAACGTTTCTAAGGCATTGGCATGATCCCACTACAAATTCTTTTTGAATAGACACATCCTGCAGGATAAAACCCGAGACCTGATCCATGTAGAATTGGTCTATGAACCCCATGTAGGATCTGGCCTAACTAAAATGCTTACACTTAATTTTCCACTAACTTAATATTTAAAATTTCAGCTGAAATCAAATTAACTCATTCATTGCCTTCTGAACTTACCACAGGCTTTTCCATTGCCACATATTTTTGAAGGTTGTTGCCTCCTTATCGAAATACTTTACTTCGTGGAGAAGCGTCCTACTCATTATCTGGAAGGATTGCCTTCGCCATGAAGAAAACCCATGTAGAAGTAATTTCTGCTTATTCTGTATTCTTTTAAAGCTGATGTGTTGTTACAGAATGAATACAACGTGTAGGGTTGAAGTTGACAGATTGTAGGGCCAGATCGCTTGAATTTAAACCCGGTTCTTCCACTGATGTACTATCTTAAAAATATCACCTAACCTGTGTCTCTAGTTCCAAATCTGTAAAATGGGATTAAGAGAATTATTTCTCTCAGAGGGTGCTTTTGAGTGTTAACAAGTTAATATAAGCAAATTCTCCTAAAACAGTGATTAACATGTAGCATATACTAGCATTGATATGTTTTCTGATATGTATAGCTATATTGGACATCCTTGTCTGCCGCATTTTGGGGTGAATGTTTCTCCTCTACTTCTGAGCATTATTTATAAGTAGAGGAAACTTAGTTGGCTGTAAATCCTGACTTTCTTGTTTTCCTTTACTCACTTTGCCCTGGGGAATGTGGATTGACTCCCAAAATTTCCTCTTGGGGCTCAGGTTACCACAGAGAATAAACATTTTATTTTGCCCCCCCCCCTTTTAAGTTTATTTATTTATTGAGAGGTGGGGAGGGGCAGACAGAGACAGAGAATCCCAAGCAGGCTCTGCATTATCAGCCCAGAGCCCAATGCAGGACTTGATCCCATGAACTGGGAGATCATGACCTGAGCTGGAACCAAGAGTCGGATGCTTAACCAACTGAGCCACCCAGGTGCCCCTTTATTTTGCCCTTCTTGAGGCAGTTCCTGCCCCTATAGAGGGATGGGGTGAGATGGGGAAGCCAGCCCTGGTCACTGTCACTATAACTAGGTGGAAATATCCACCAGATACTGAATTTCTCCCATCTGATCCATTTGGCTTCCACCCCGAATTAGTTCACCACCTTAACCTTTATCAGCAATGATGTTTATTTCTGGAGCACGTGTGCCGTGCTCTGTTTTACTTTGCAAAGCTTTCAAACTCAGGAAGTGATAGGAGTCCTCCCTTCAGAGACCCTACCGCCTCCATACCTTAATGACAGTAGATGATAAGATAAATATTTCCTAGAACCAATGACAAGTGTTATGATTCTACCAGATGAGAAATAGTAGACGTACTTAAATACATTTCAGTTAAAATTCCTTCCTGAAAAGGTAAATAATACCTTACAGAGTTAGTATCAGTAAACGAAACTTCAAACTGCAACAAGAAAGCTCCATAAAGTACCGGGTAGTTATTCATAAGACTTGAGAGACAGCTGGATGGCAGCATTATTGATTTTTAAAGCTCTCTATCCTTTAGTATAATATGATTATTTAATTTATGTCCTTAACACCATTTAAATCACAGCCATCCAACCTTGGCTCTTTTTGCTCTTAGAGGGAATAGCAGTAGGACATCAGAGGAGATGCCAACTTGGACCAGCACTGGCTAGAACAGTCCGAAATAGGTGTTAAAAAATTGACACTGTGAGCTAGGACAGAGTAAGCTTAACGATGCTCCCGAGTTATTGGCAAATACTTTTAATCATGACTATTGTCAGCCAGGCCTATAAATCGTTCCATTCACTTTTCTTATGGCATTGTAAAATAAAAATACCAAGATAACTCAGATGTTTACTTTAATGTTTCCCTGAATCAAGTCTTCATGGACATGACTGACAAAAATCTAAGAATCTTGGGCTAGTGTATATATATTTTTTTCAAGGATAAGAGATTTAATATGGTTGATATTTTAATTCATTCTTCAGCAACTGCAGAATAAAATGATTTGTATACCACAGTATGAAATGGGAACATTTTGATTTCTGATACGGATGGCTGCTAGTATCTGAATCAATCAAGGCTTATTCAAAAAATCAGAAATCACTCCCTTTCTTAAAAGCAGAGGGAATTTAATATCGGGATTTGCAATGATGACAAGAGAGCTGAGGGGTTAAAGAGGAAATGGTAAGGCAGCATAGAGATTGACAACAACAACAAAAAGCAACTAAAGAAACAGCCACTCATAGGCCCAGGTACCATGGAGGTTGTGATCTTGCCAGACGTCAGAGCCTCTCCAGAATTGTCTGCGACCATGAAGGGAGGGGTGGTCTCATGGTAGCTGGGGCTCCAGAGGAGACAAACACTGGTGTTTTTAGAAAGATATCACACACTGAAAGCAAGAAAGGGAGAGATGGCTTGGCTTCTCTCCTTTCCCTTTTCTCTAGTCTTCCATTAGCACCAATATTTAGCTTTGCCAAATATTGGCTATGCCAAGCTAAATAACAGAGAATCCTGGAAATATTCTTCCCAAAGGCAAAGACCAGAGCAGGAAGAAAACCGAAAGATCAAACAGAAAAAGGGACTCATACAGTGCTCCTTCAGTATCATGGTGATGCAGATAAAATTTATGATGGATCTGGGAATCCAGCTCTGCCAAAGTCCATGCAGTTTCCCAAACTAAGTTGTCTCTTGCTTCTGTGCATTTCCCAAGCTGTGTCCTTGCCTGAAATACTTCTTTTCTCTCCATCTACTTGGGAGACAACTACTCATCTTTTAGGATTTGCCACTCTGAGACCTTTCCTGACGACTCACCCCTGCTCCTGGTAGAATTAGATTACTTCTCCTTTTCTGCCACTCATGTACTGTCTCTATATGTCTACCATAGTGCTTCATCATTATAACTAACGTATCTACTCTCTTTTACTAAATGGTAAGCTCAAGAGAGCAGGTTTTACTTCCTTTGTTTCAATGTCTATAGTACTTACCATAGTGCCTGGCCTATAATTCTGTGCATGAGTAGTTAATGAGTGAGTAAATGATTAGATGGACGATATGTGGGGTCCCAGCAGATCTTAATAACTATTCACTAGTGACCTGCTTTGGCAGCCTAGTGTTTCCACTACCATTCCATCCACTCCTCCCCTGATATTCAGATAAATTTTAACAAAATAAATAATTGCCAAGATGACAGAAATCCTTTTCTTCCTTCAAAGACTCTTCATTAAACTCCTACTTGGCTTGAGGAATGTATAATCTAACTGACTCTTTGGTTGATTACAAACCAATTTATTTGGGTTTTTGTTTTGTTCTGTTTTTGTTTGTTTTCCCTCTCTCTCTCTCTCTCTTTTTTTGCATGGGCCAGCAATAATATATATTAAAACAATCTGTGTCCAGATTAATCTATTTTTAAAATTTTGTAAATGTTTTATTTACTTTTGAGATAGAGAGAGAAGGTGTGAGCAGGTGAGCGGCAGAGAGAGAAGGAGACACAGAATCTGAAGCAGGCTCCAGGCTCTGAGCCATCAGCAGAGAGCCCGACGCAGGGATCAAACCCACAAACTGTGAGATCATGATCTGAGCCGAATTGGGACACTTAACCAACTAAGCCACCCAGGCTCCCCTGATTAATCTATTTAGCTATACAATTGAGTAGGTACTAGTGTTTTTTTTTTTTCTCAAAATTATTATCCCATAAGCAGATCACAAGTTGGTAAAACATTTATATATGGACACTCTTCTCTGACATAAAACTGAACCTACAACTGTGCTGCTTTTTTTTTCACTGATTGAGTCAATTGAGCTATTTCTTGCTAAATTACACTAAGACAGCATAGTTAATACAGCATTTGAAAAATTCTTTTATTATATCCCTAATGCAATAACGATGGATTTCACAAATGCACTTGTTAATGAGTGAGGCATTCTTTTTTTCAGACAACAATAGTGTAAAATTGGATGGGTAAGAAGATCCTACAATAAGTATTGAGTTTGGGATGGCAGTTTTATGTTTGTTTGCTTGAAGGTTGGAAGAAAAACAGTGAAGCAAAGCCTGATTATTATGTATGTGCAAGAAAATCCTCACGGGCGGAGACCCCATAATATTCTTATTTTAGGCAATGTGTGTTTGCTCACACAACTTTAAATTCGGTGAGTAATTCAATGACCGTTTTTTGTTCCAATCTAGATAATTCCTTGGTCTCCTCAGTTGGCTCTAATCAAATGAGCACAAGCTGTCTCTTCCCCGTCTTACATCCACCAGCAACATAATCTATACTGCCCTGTACTGTCCACACCAAACCCTCATGCCTTAACTACAGAAGACATGCCTTTGCAAGTCTAATGCTCATAATAGTCAACATCTTGCTAATACTTATTAACATCTTTAAAACCTTGCGTGTGACCATAGCTAAATAGGCATTCAGTTGAGCCACCCAAAATATGTTTAAATGTCCACTTACCATTCAAACATTGTTAAGTTGAATGCAAATCATGAGCTGTGGTCTGTGAGAAATCTTCTTTGCTGAGAATTTGCATGTGAGGTGGGTATCATTTTGAAAGGAAAGTCGAAAACAATATTTTTAATATTTATGCCATTTTAAGTGTACAAGAAAACTTCGAAACTTCTAAGGATTGAATTAAAAAATAAGTAAAATGAAGTAAATCATCTTCATTTCATAATGCGGGAAAGTTTTGACAGTTTACAAGAGCGTCAACTTCTGAATCTTATACTGTTATTCATGGTAAATTTTAACTGAAACACTGCTTCTGATTTAACATGATGGTATTTCCCAATGGCATTTTTATTTTTAAGTTCCCATTCTCTCTATTAAATACTCAAGCCAATGTTATTTGCATCAAATATTGCACTTCCCCTAGAGATTTGCTTCCAGGCCCTTCTATTTTGTCAACTCTCTAATCCAATTTGATATTACGAATTCCACCCTTAAGTCAAATGATTTGGCAAAGGAAGACTTTTTGGGGTAAGATTTAAATAGTAATGACAAATATTTTGAAATATTTAACAGTCAAAACTTTTAAGGCATTTTTTTTTTCAAATGTGTAAAAGAAACAAAAAACACTTAACAAAACAACAACAGTGAAAAGTCATTGTACTAAACAGAGATAGTCAACAGCTGGTAGAAAATTGACTTGAACTTTGTCCAGAGACAATAGAAAAAAGGAAATTAAAGGCTTCAAATTGCTTATAGCAGGCCAGAGTAAATCCAACTGCTTTTGGGGGTCATTTAAACATCTTGAACAATTTTCCAAAGATTTTTGGTTCAAGAAGCCCAAAAAGAAGATTTTTCCCAAGCACTGCTCTCCTCTTATTGTATTTCATGAGAAATTTAATCCACATGTTTCTGATTCATTTATAGTTAAGTCATCAAACTGTTCTTGTGCAAGAGCTATTTGATTTCTAAGAAATCATTTGAGCCCTTTATAGAAATCTGCTCATTTTCTTTGAAGTAAGTTTTGCAAAACTAAAAATACTTCATTTGATGTTCTAAACTGAGCTTTTAAGTTTTTGTACAATCGTAGAACTTGAGATTTTAGAAGAGATATTAAATGTAATTCAGCCAATCGAAAGTAGAATATCTCTTAGCAGTATTTAGAACATAAAATTTCCATTGTCTTTGATCATTTTAAATGATAGGGAATTCATTATTTGAGAAGAAATCATTTCCCAGCATGTTTTACCTCCCTTCTCCTGGCACAATAATTTAGCATTCATAATATAAGGCTATGTCTGGTTGTGTGTGTGTGTGTGTGTGTGTGTGTGTGTGTGTGTGTATGTGTGTGTGTGATGACTTATTCATTCCCCTTTCTCAGGTCCTTCCTACTACCTGATTGCTATCTTGACTTCATTTTAAGACATCTTAAGATAACTTGGGAATTTAACTGAGGTAGAGAGACTATCTTGAGTTTGAAACACTAGTTTATCTTACAAAGGCTTCATTTCAATTGGTTTTCTTTGTTTAAATATGTAATAGACCTAGATATATATCTTCCATAAATATTTCTCTTTAGTCCATATAGTATGCCATAAGAAAATCCTACTGTATGAATGGGTAAACTACATTTCAGAAAATTAATTAGTTTTAATGAGGTTACACGACTCTTTGGGAGCTCTTGTGTTCAAACCCAGGTCTCACTGACTCCGAAGTCATGGTCCTTTCTTCTACATCGAACAGAATTCCAATTAAAGTTTCCTCATAAAGTCTTTCTCTACGAGAAGTAGGTAAAGCAAAATTAATTGAGTTTTACACACCTACATATTTTACCGCCTCAGAATTGTCTAATTACATTTTAGGTTGAGTTGCATGAAACTATTGTAAAAGATATACAATGTCTACAGTTTTATGACCCACTTTAGGACATAGATATACTTGACCCCATGTTTGCAGTAAGTTTTATAGTAGAAAATTTCTACTATACATTAGTGTGTACATTAGCTCAGTAGGTTAATGATCTTGTTTATATTAAAAAATGTTATCTTAAGAAGTTAGAAGAGAAAAACCAAGAGGTTTGTCCTAGTGTAAGTACCTAACTGAATAGATTCCCCGAAGTTTAAGTACTTAACTAACCAGATAAACTCAAGTGCAGATTATGTATGTGATACCAAGCTTTAGAATCCTTTCTTCTCTGAATTCACTTTATATATTGAGGACCAACAATGTGCCAAACACTGGGCTCAGGACTTGACATAAAAAGATGAATAAGTCACTGTGCCCTTTTCAAAGAGTTTTCAGTTTTCTTTGTTTCTTTGTTTCCCTTTCTTTCTTTGTTTCTTTCTTTCTTTTTTAAAAGACATAATCATTCTCTCATATTGTGGGTCAAGCTTTTACATCCTGACTTCCTGGCTCTGTATCTTTCTTTTTTTCTTCTTTTAACTGTCTCTTAATTCCTTGATGAACCAATGATTTTCTAGTAGAGTATGTGGTCTCTCTCATCTCCTTTAAAAAATACATATTTATATGGGGTGCCTGGGGCCTCAGTCAGGTGAGCATCTGACTTTGGCTCAGGTCATGATCTCACAGTTTGTGAGTTCAAGCCCTGCATCAGGCTCTGTGCTGATGGCTCAGAGCCCGGAGCCTATTTTGGATTCTGTGTCTCCCTCTCTCTCTGCCGCTTCCCCCACTTGCACTCTGTCTCTCTCTCAAAAATAAATAAACATAAGAAATTTATTATATATATATATATATATCTTTATAATATGCTTGTTTCTGTTTTCATGACAACTGTAAAATCTCTCTCGCAGAATGCATCCTTGTTGCAAGTAAGCTGTGAATTCTAATTTCAGAGTTAAGTATGTATTATTGCTCAAGTTAATCAGCAGAACCTGATGTTTTCCTTAGACAAATAATATCATCCATCCTCTTTATAATGAAGTTTTCAAACAATCTGCCTAAGTATTAGAATATTTAAAAAGTAAAAACCAAAATATCATACTACCTGCTGTAATTATTAACATATTGATATTTAAAGGTAATTTAATCCCAACCTTCATTCAACATTTATTATGCCTACTTTATTAGGAACAGAAAAAAGTTGCAAAAGAAACTTTGAGGGAATGATACATTCAAAAGCAAGTTTTAAAGAGAAGAATTGGATAATATGAAAGAAAATAAGCAATAACAATGCATGTATACGGAATATACTTATAGTGGTAGATTTGATTGATCATTAGATTATTGTGATAATTATTATTTAAGGGAGAATAGGCTATATAGCCTGGCAAAATACAGTAGTAGAACATTTTGATACAGTGGATAAAAGTAGGATGGGAGTAGATATATTTTCTAGGCAAGGAATATGGACTGAGATATTATAATTGACTGAAATCAAATGTGTCAACAGGAGTTATAGAATCAAAAACTGTAGTGTATAAGGTGCCTTAGAGATTACCGCATCCAGACATTATGAATTTGCAGAATTAAATAAAAGCTCCAGGGCTTTCCAAGTAGTTTCCACTGTAGCTGGGACTGGATTCCAAGACCCAGAGGTCTAAATTCAATGCTTTCTTCCATTTATGTGATTTATGTTGGCTTGTTTAGGGTGTGTTGGAGGGAGTAGAAGCTGAGAGAAAAATGGGGACTTTGAAGACTGACTCTACAATCTTATTCACTAGTGAATTCCAAGCCATAGTACTATCTATATGATATAGGAAAAAGATGTGTGAAAATCTTGAAACAGAAATCCGTCCAAGAGTGTGAAAGGAACACATTATTCCATTCATTTATAAGTTCCTATTTAAAAAAAAAGAATCCAAAGTGAAATTTCACAACTAACTTTGCAGTGTAATAATGAGTTTAACTGGGAATAAAAATGTTTGCTTGTGGATCAGACAAGTTTAAGATCCAGGCAAGAAAAAACTTGAAGGTGGGTGGAGTAAGGGAAACCTTGGCAGTGGTTTTGTATTGATCTTGAGTATTAAATATGGATTGTGTGTATGAGTACATATAATATCATCCTCAACCTAATCAAAGGCGGTCTTATTTGTGAAACTATAATTAATGGTCTTTTAATTTATGATATCAGGGTGCCAAACCCGTTTAAAAACGTAGAGTAGGAGAAATCATCATTTGGGAGCTTTGCAAAGGATGCCATAAGAACTGTTACAACTGGTTTCAGACTTGGAAGAAGGAATAAAAGTGGGGCAAGTTTTCACAGGATGTTATTTATTTATTTATTTTAATAAAAAAAATTTTTAACGTTTATTCATTTTTGAGAGACAGAGAGACGGAGCACGAGCGGGGAAGGGGCAGAGAGAGGGAGACACAGTATCTGAAACAGGCTCCAGGCTCTGAGCTGTCAGCACAGAGCCAGACGCGGGGCTGGAACTCACAAACTGAGAGATCCTGACCCCAGCCGAAGTCGGATGCTCAACTGACTGAGCCACCCAGGTGCCCCGTCACAGGATTTTAGAGCAAGTTTTCATATGGTTAAAAATGATAAAGTAAAAAAAAAATTACCTTAACTGGATAGTCAGGCAGGGGACTGGTTTTATGAATAAACTGTTATTTTTTCTTCTAACTTACAATTCTCATTTTAAAATATTTACTTTTTTTATGAGACTCCTGGGTGGCTCAGTGGGTTAAGTGTCCAACTTCAGCTCAGGTCAAGATCTTGTGGTTTGTGAGCTTGAGCCCCGTGTCAGTCTCTGTGCTGACAGCTCAGAGCTTGAAGCCTGCTTCGGATTCTGTGTCTCCCTCTCTCTCCGCACCCCCCCCCCCATTCATGCTCTCTCTCTCTCTCAAAAATAAACATTAAAAAATTAAAAAATTAAATTAAATTTTTTTAAATTACTTTTTTAAATGCCATTAAAAATGTTACAAGTTACTCAGTTGTCATAATGTAAGATTTGTTAGAAACAATTTATAAATTGTGGAAGAAATTGAAGCATCAAGATTGCGGAGATCTATATTTCTTTATAGTTGTTTTTTATAAACCCTCAAATACAAACTCTCACAGGAACCCAGAATCCAATAAGAAATGAAGGGAAGTGGAAAGATAAAGAGAAGAAGGAGTTAAAGAAGAAATCACCTACCTTAAAAATAATAATATTTTATTCTGTTAACAATTACATTATTAGAAACAGAGAGAGAAAATGGGAGGAAAACCTAACCGCTGTTATCTTTTGCCTTGTAGGGAGCAATTGAGACTCAAGTCTTTGTTTTGTCATTGGGTAGAACTAAGCCAGAACCCAGGCGCAAGAACCCAAATTCGAGGACTCCTGTTTTGTTACAGGGCTTCCTCCTTATACTAGAATGGTAATGGTCAGTTCCAATAACAACAATAATTTGATTTGCTTTTACAAATACAACTCGGATAGTTGTAACTCGAGTGTAATCGATGCTTTCAGATACTGTAAAGACCAGAGCGTCATTTTAAGTGGCATATTTGTGTACGTCCTGATTATTACAAGTAGTAGGCTTTGGCAAGATTTCCGTATCTCCTAAGCATCCTTACATATATTATCGCCATAGATCCTTTTATCAACCCCTTGAAAGAGCCAAATAAAAATGAATATCAGGAAAATGTAGCTTTTATTCTAAGGGTACAGTGATGGTAAGTAGCAGAGTTAGAACTTGAACCCAAGCGCCCTGGAACCCACTGCACATTTCTTTCAGTGTTCTAGTCACAATAATGGAGAGAAGCGGCCAGAAAGATAGAACACTAAACTCTTGAAATTGTTGTCAAAGTCTCTATAAATCTGTCACTACAATACTGAGAGTAAAGAAACACATCTTTCTGATTTTACAAGGCAAACACAAATGCTGGAGTCATATCGTTTTAACCGAGATACATAATTACTAAAACATAAATGCACGGACTCTGAAGTCACTCAAATCTGGACACAAATGCCTAATTTTCACTGTCTATGTGCGTTGTCTCCGACTCTTACCCATAGTGTAGGAACGTCACAGCGATCAGGCTGACTTTTGTTTGCTACAGTGAGGCTTGAGTCTGAGAGTACTTTGTCAGAGTGAGCAAACTAAAACAAAACTAGGGGCACCTGGGTGGCTCAGTCGGTTGAGCATCTGACTTCAGTTCAGGTCATGATCTTACCGTTTGAGAGTTTCAGCCTTGCATCGGGCTCTCTCCTGTCAATGAAGAGTCCACTTTGGATCTTCGGTCTCCCTCTCTCTGCCCCTCACCCACATTTTTTTCTCTCTTTCAAAAGTAAATAAACATTAAAAAAAAGAAGAAGAAGAAAACTAATGCATGAGGGAGCTTAGACAGCCTAAGTCTCCCAACCTTAGGTCCAGGGTGACTGACTACAAGCATTTCCCAGCATGAAAAAATTCTAATGTTATCTAAAGTATTAAATATAATTATATAACACATTTACATGGAACTGGCATATTTATACAGTTCTTCTAATTACCCCATGGTAATCTTCTTTAAAAAAAAACAAAAAAGAACAAACCAGGAAGTCATGTGATAGTTACCACATGCCAGACCAGCAAAATACTCAAATTCTGATTGAACAGTATTTACCCAATGGTGATACTACTTGGTGATGAAATACTACTTGGTGATGAAAAATACTAGTTGGTGATGAAAAAGAACGAAATCTTGCCGTTTCCAACAATGTAGATGGAACTGGAGGGTATTATGTTAAGTGACATAAGTCAGAGAAAGACAGATATCACATATGTGGAATTTGAGGAACTTAACAAATGATCGTGGGGGAAGGGAAGGAAAAATAAGATAAAAACAGAGAGGGAGGCAAACCATAAGAGACTCTTAAATAAAGAGAACCAACTGGGGGTCGATGGGGGGAAAATGGATGGTGGGCATTAAGGAGGGCACTTTTTGGGATAAGCACTGAGTGCTATACGTAAGTAATGAATCCCTGGGTTCTACTCCTGAAGTCAAGACTACACTGTATGTTAACTAACTTGAGAATAACATGTATGTGTATATATAAATATATATATATATATATATATGATAATGAGTGCTACACTATTTTTCTTAATTGCAAAAATATTTATATTGGGGGTGCCTGGGTGGCTCAGTCGGTTAAGCCTCAGCCCCATGTTAGGCTCTGTGCTAACAGCACAGAGCCTGCTTCAGATTCACCGCCTCCCTCTCTCTCTATGCCTCTTGCCCACTCATGCTCGCTCTGTCTCTCAAAACTAAATAAATAAATACATAAACACTTAAACAAAAATATTTATATTTTACTTCTTTCTTGAGCATATAAATCATATCACAGCTATTTTTTTCCAGTTTTATTGAGATATAATTGACCTACAGAACTACATAAATTTAAGGTATATGGCATAATACTTCGATTTACACACACAGACAGTCCCTAACTTACAATGGTATGACTTACGATTTTTTTTTAACTTTCTGATGGTGTGAAAGCAATATGCATTCAGTAGAAACTGTACTTCAAATTCTGAATTTTGATCTTCCCCTGGGAAACAATGTGCAGTTTGGTCCTCTCTCATGATGGGCAGTGACAGAAGCCACAGCTTTCAATGGTACCAGTGTAGACCACCAGTATACCTCCAGCCATTCTGTACCCACACAACCATTCTGTTTTCACTTTCAGTACAATGCCCAATTCATTACATGAGATAGTCAACACTTTATTATATAACATAGGCTTTGTGTTAGATGACTCTTGACCACTTATAGGCTAATGTAAGTGTTCTGAGCAGGTCTAAGGTAGGCTAGGCTAAGCTATGGTGTTCAGCAGGTTAAATGTATTAAATGCATTTTTGACATGATATTTTCAAGTACAGTAGGTTGATTAGGATGCAAACCTACGGTAAGTTGAGGAAGATCTGTATTGCGAAATGGTTAATACAATATGTTTAGTTGAGACCCATCCTCTCCTATAGATACAAAATGAAGTAAAAAAATTAAAATTATATTGACAATTAAATTTGGCATTAATGACAAATTAATTTAATGACAAATGACAATTAAAATTGACATTAACTACTGTCAATATGCACTAAGTATCTTAGCACACGTATTTAATTTTTTTCCTTGAATCTTAACATATGAGTCTCATTGTAATTATATCTTGGCCATTATTTGTCTGATGTGGTATTTTTTTGTATTTCTTCATCCAAGGGAGCACTATATCTCAGGAGGTCTTCCCGTCTGTTCATGTATCGTTGTCCAGGGGGTAGGCTGCACCAACCTGATTCTCTACAACTTGATAGAATATGCAACAGGATTTTTTTGTTTATTTTTTATTCCTATTTAAATATTCCCTTTATCTATTCTTTCTTTTTATTCCTTTTCTATCTTTTCAATTTTTGTATTTTCTCTTTTTTAATTCTTCAGAGTCTGCTATACTCAATCCCATGATTCCTTGGACAGCTTTCTCCACTTTATCAGCTCAAACTACTGTGATTCTGTTCTGAGATATGGAAAGCTTTTAAGTTTAGGTGACATAGATTATATTACTGCTATACACTTTCTTAATAGATGTCAAAGACATATGCCCTCCAACTCACAGTTTGGAGAGTTAACTGGATTCTTCATTTTGGGATTCCTCCACAAGAAGGAAAATCTACTCATTCCCATTATAAGAGCTTGTTTGTGAAGTCCTCTTATGCAACTAACATCATGTGGGAAGAAAGAGAGGATTAAGAACATCATAATAGGCACAAAAATAGGGCCAATTTTCACATTACACAGCTAAATTGGAAAGGAAGGAAATAAAGACATCAGTGGATGAAATTAATGTAATTGGAGAATACTGTAGTCAAAGTAGTTTGTTTGCTCTAATCTTGTACACCGTATAAAAATGTTGTTGCAAATGGACCCCAGCTGCAAGTAATCACAGTCAGAGGCTAAATGGAATCAATGATGATGATCTGGGGGAGAGGCAAATGCCCATGAAGCTTTCCTTGGAGGAAAATAGACAATCAACAGTCCCAAGTTTAATATATGAAAAATGTGTTACAACTCTGGAAATTAAGTCTTCCATCCAAGCTAAGGAATTGAAAAGATGACAGTTTCCAGCCCCACGATGATTTTATTTTTAATTTTTAAAAATTTAAACAACATAGGTGCCAACCTTACATTTATGGTAAAGCCATTATCGTATGAACCATTTAGGAATGGAAAGTCCTTTATGTGTGTTTATGCCCAAACATTGTTGAGATATGGTCCCAGCACTGTCTGATATATCTTATATGGACTTATATGCTATATTTTAGAACACTGTTTATGTTCTGCTAAATTTTGAAGACCAATACATAATTGTGTACACATACATAGTTTTCAAGAAGAGAGAGAGAATCTCACAGGTATGTCCCGTCTTTAGTGCTTTGGAGTACAGAATATTGTGTGTATTTAAGGACGGATAAAGGTTTAGTTGTGAACAACTTATAAGGAAATGATTAAATCCATTCTCATTCTGTTAACACTCTCTAGAAAGATCTTCACAGAAGAGTGGAGTGTGCACCCCTACCAATAACAGGATATTCACTAACCCCTTCTCAAATGCTTTGCCCTCCAACAGAACGAGGAGGAATACTGAAAATCACAGGATAAGCTTCCTGGGCCATCAGCTGTGTTCTACTATTTGTGGAGGCATCTCAGTAATTTTAACAGTAATCCAAAACATTATTTTGCTATGGAAGTAAATATGGAAGGAAGGAAGGAAGTAAATGCCAAATTTGCACAAATATAAAATGTATTTATATATTTATATAAAATATAAAATCTATATATTTAGTTTGGGGTCATTTAGTTTCACAGTTCTGGATGACAGAAGCTTATTCTCGTCTTCATAAAAACAGCCTCTGTATAGACCATTCTCTATCACCTCATTCTATTTTTTTTCCCTTGAACTCCTCACAGTTCAAAATTATCTTAATGATACTTGGATTGCTTTTTAACTATTAGTTCCGTTCCGGAATGCAAGACTCATGGAAGCCGAGTTCCCATTGGTCTTGGTCATGTGTATCTGACACCTGTCTATCTCAGATCAGTTAGGTGTTCCGTATGTATTTGTTGAATTAGTGGGTGTATTTCCAAATTTGAGTATTATTGACATAATAGATTCCGGGCACACCCTTCAAGGATTTGTGAGGATGCACAAACTGTTGAGATTATTTCCAATTTTTAGAAAATAACTTAAGACTCTAGTAGGTTAGATAACTTATTGCTTCAACCTAACCCCTTCTCTGTTCTCTTCAAAACTACCTTGTACAAAGATGGATTGACATAAGAATAATGCAGGGGTGAAAAACATGGGCTTTAGTATCAGTCTGACTTGATATCAAACTGGAGCTTCACTTTCTAAACAAGATCATAAGCCAGAGAGTTCATCTCTCTGTACCTCAACTCCCTAAAATAGAAATAATAATTCCTTCTTCTTTGAGTTGTGAGAATCAATGCAATGATACATACAAGGAACTTACTATAGTGTCTGGCACATAAGACGTCACCCCAAATTGTAGCTCTTTTTTTTTTTTATTACTTATTGGAATGAATTTTCAAGCAAAGAGGGGTTGGAAACTGGACTAAAAACAAAGCCAGAGATAAGCAAGATCTATGTGGCAAATGCAAGTGGTTCCATAAAAGGTGCTGTACAATTATAGGCAAAGCCCATACTAAACATTTTCTTTAAGTGTACAGGAATCTGGGGTGCCTGGGTGGCTCAGTCGGTTAAGCGTCCGACTTTGGCTCAGGTCGTGATCTCATGGTCTGTGAGTTCGAGCCCCGCGTCGGGCTCTGTGCTGACAGCTCAGAGCCTGGAGCCTGTTTCAGATTCTGTGTCTCCCTCTGTCTGACCCTCGCCCGTTCATGCTCTGTCTCTCTCTGTCTCATAAATAAACGTTAAAAGAAAATTTAAAAAAAGTGTACAGGAATCAAAATGTTATAAATAAATATTAATGCACTCCACTTGAAATTAACACATTATAAGACTAATATTCTATACAGGATAGATATATCTCATCGTGGAGAACTTCTTTACATCGTAAGGTCTCCATATTATAAAATCTTTCATTTTCCAATTTCTTTTAAGGATACTCTCCTGGAGGATTTATCTCTTTATTGAAACGAGAATGAGAAGCCATGGGTGATACAAATTTAGCAGTCCCTCACAGTTAAAATGTGAATGAACGTAAAGTAGAATTAAAATACTATCGGATTAAAAAACATCTTATTTCTAGAAAGGCACCTTACAGATTATATATATATATATATATATATATATATATATATTTAATGTATGAGTAAAAAAATATAAAATTAACTTAACGGAGTCTGCAACATTCAACCTATCATAACTCAACTTTTGATAGGAGATAGCTCTCAAGTTCCTAAAAACAGACTTCAATATTTCCTGATGGAGGGCTGCTTATCCTAAACAGTATATGATCACATTCTGTATGGTGTATCATTTCAAATTCATTTTAATTAATGTAACAAGAAACAACCTGCTCATCATAGTCAAATATCTAAAGTATTATGTTTTGAATCAGGAGCTGTCCATGGCCTGGAGTCATCGAGGACCCTGATTATGTTGCCACTTTAATAGTTGGACAAAACTTATCAAACAGCTTAGATAAAAAGCGTGAGAGAGAGTGGTGTATTCCTCAGTCTAATACTTTTTTACACATAGGGTATTTCCATACCTCTGCCCTCCAAACGATGGTTAATTTGAAGTGGGTTCACCTCACAATCTAAGGCAGATTCTCTTATACATTAACTCAGTCAGTCCTAGTTATCAGAACACCTCCAACTGGTCATACGCCTCCAACCATTCTGTACCCACACAACCATTCTGTTTTTCACTTTCAGTACAATACCCAATTCATTACATGAGATAGTCAACACTTTATTATATAACATAGGTTTTGTGTTAGATGACGCTTGACCACTTATAGGCTAATGTAAGTGTTCTGAGCAGGTCTAAGGTAGGCTAGGCTAAGCTATGGTGTTCAGCAGGTTAAATGTATTAAATGCATTTTTGACATGATATTTTCAACTTACAGCAGGTTGATTAGGATGCAAACCTACGGTAAGTTGAGGAAGATCTGTATTGTGAAATGGTTAATACAATATGTTTAGTTGACACCCATCATCTCCTATAGATACAAAATGAAGTGAAAAAAATTAACATTAAATTGACAATTTAAAACCGGGCAACCAAGTTAGTTTCTCCAATCTGAAGTTCATACAATAAAGTACAATTTGAATAGGGAAATGACTTCAGTTTTGGTGTTTGCCACCCAACTCTTTTTGAATTTTTATATTCAATTCTTATGCCTTTTTGCTTATGAAAAATGCCAAGAGAGAAGTCAGTGTGTGGAAAATGAAGAAGAATGAGTGGCAACAGTATTAAAACCAGAGGGAAAACGGGGTCCACAGAGCTCATTCTCTGTGGTCTCTCCACTAGAGAGAGTACATTAAGCAATGCAGTTCTGTAGACATAGGGAAGGTTTTAAATTCTTAAAACTTACATTGTTCCATTAGTTTGTGTGTAGTTTCTTCATCATGAATCTGGAAGCCATCCGCTCAACTCAGCACTTTATGTCAGCTTTAAAATAAATATCGGCATCAAGAAGACTAGGAACCAAGATTATGCCACATCTTCAGGTAAAGGGCAAATGGTCTTCTTAGTTTTCACGGCTGTGAAATGGAGCTATAATGTCTAGCTTGTAAGGCTGCTTTATGTACAAACTGATGATTGTAAAACACTGTATAAATGCTCATTGCCCGGTATGAGTGTCAAAGGTTTTGTAGTTATACCCACATCTTGCCAAGGAGAGGTCTCATTCATGCCAAGCAGAGTTCATTCACTACCCCTCTGGGACCTATGTTGCAGTTGCAAGCCTGATTGGTGGAGCCGTGTTAACCTGGTTTAGAAAGGGATTTCATTCCTGCTCCCAGGGGCTGTGATTATAGCACTACTAAAACACGTTTATATTCCACACGCGACTATAAAGCCTAATGCATACAATGAGTCTACTCTTTCAACTACAAAGAGGAGGGCTGATGACTTTCCGCATGGGAAGTAATGAAGTCTTGAGTTTTTATGCCCCGAACTGTCACCAATTAATACCTGCAAATGACCAAATCGCTCCACTCAGGAAGGGCAAATGTAATATTTCCATGCCCCAGAGTGATGTGAAGGCTGTTATCGGGCCCACAGCAATTGTTAATGTTTGTAAAGAGACTTAAAATTCTTGGCCAAAAGCAAAATGTAGTGTCCCACACATAAAGTAATATTTGGAACTTTTTTAAAAATATAATTTATTGCCAAATTGGCTAACATACATGTGTAAAATATGCTCTTGATTTTTAGGGTAGATTCCCGTGATTCATCACTTACATACGACAGCCAGTGCTCATCCCAACAAGTGCCCTCCTCAACGCCCATCACCATTTTCCCCTTCCCCCCCCATCCACCCTCACTTTTTTCTCTGTATGTAAGAGTCTCTTAGGGTTTGCCTCCCTCCCTCTCTGTTTGTAACTATTTTTTTCCCCTTCACTTCCCCTATGGTCCTCTGTTAAGTTTCTCAAGATCCACATATGAGTGAAAACATATCATATATGGAACTTTTAAAATGAGAAATCATGGTATGTGGAAAAGAATTTAAAAGGACACCCTCAGAAGACTTTCTGTATACCCTGCAGTGAATAAGAGAAATGCATTTATCTCATATAGAAAAAAATAAATATATGGAACTTTCCTAAAGATTCTCAATAGAAAGAAAAAAGTATAACCAGCCGTTAGTATTTTGCAATCTGCCAAATAATGAGATTGCCTCAACTTGTCTAGGCAGAAGCAAACTTGTATTTCAAGAAGATACTTTAAAATAACAGGAAAAATACAATTGTGGGCGTTATTATGTATACCTGTATCCAAAATATAGAGTTATATGGTATAATCATTGGAAACAATTCTGAATAATCAAGGTGTGTTCCAAAACTTCTTTGTTTGAAGTCTGTAGTTCTAGACTTGCTTTGCCGTTCATGTTTTCATGTGTTATCACTTGCCTGGGTATAGCAGACAAGCAGAAGTTGTGCATCCTCCGAGTGGCAGGCCATGTACCTACTCTAAAATCACTTCGATATGATTTATTGATATCACTCAGCGATACTGATGCAAAATTAATTGTTCCAAATTCACATTTGGGACATTAATGTATTTTTCTATGGCTAACAACTAAAAATGTGCTGATAGGAAGAACCTGCACAATTTCCATGAGTAAGATACGTTTTTGTTCCTGCAGCAACTACATGGCATACATTTTTTTTTTCATATTTCCATCCCTCATATAGAAGGAGATAATACATACCTTGTGCATTCTGTGTTCTGTCAATAATTTCTTTGTGTTGAGAAATGCCCATGATCTTCAAACCACATAATGCATTTTTTCATGCAGATTAGGCATCTCCAAAGTTATGACTGAAGAGAAACATCACCATTGGATGGAGCAAAGCTTGAACCAGTTGGGAGATGAAATACACACACACACACACACACACACACACACACACACATATATATTTTACATATTTTACACATGTACATATGTACATATTTTACATATATGTGTGTGTATATGTTTCTCTCTATATATATGTATGAATATACACAAACAAATGTATATATATATGATATATTTTATTTGTTTATTACTTTTTCAATAAATATTGCAAAATATAGGATTTCTTTGGGGTAAAATGATCTATTCTGATGCTGAAAGCTTAAAATGGCATTAATCCCAACTCTTAAGTCATATATTGTTATGTGTTATGCTATTATTACTTACAGTTATTAATATATAATGGATATTAGATATATGGCATGCATATAAAAGACTTTGTGAAGCTATTTTTATATTTATTTTATTAGGTGCTTACATTGTGTTGTGTGCTAGTGTGTACGCTTTTTTTTAAGTTTTTTTGAAGTTTATTTATTTTTGAAGGGGAAAGAGACAGAGCATGAGCAGGGGAAGAGCAGAGAGAGAAGGAGACACAGAATCGGAAGCAGGCTCCAGGCTCTGAGCTGTCAGCACAGAGCCAGACGCGGAGCTCGAACTCACAAACCACGAGATCATGACCTGAGCTGAAGTCAGAGGCTTAACCGGCTCAGCCACCCGGGAGCCCCTGTAGTGTGTATATTTTTAAGGTTTTATAAATCTAGATCTACAGTCCTTTATCTGAAATCCTTGGTGCTGGAGGTATTTTGGAATTCTGACTTATTTTTCACTTTTTACAAGAGTAATACAGAGCAGATACTGTAGAGTATATTACAAAACACCTTCAAAGAGCTCTGGGACAATATCCTGTTATTAAGCACATTAATATACCTAAAGGAGAAGTCTGAATAATCTCCCCAAGCTGAACAAATTAAGACTAAAAATATTTTTGCATCAAGTAATTTTGCTGACAAATGAATTTATATCAGGTAAGACCTGGCCAGGTTTCTACACACACACACACACCCACACACTCTCTATGTATGCGTATAATGTATATGTACGTGTGTATATATGCATATATAATGAATTAGAGATACAAGCAAGTGTGAACTTATTGGATTGTTTTTTCTTCCAATTTAAGATAATATAAATCCACGTTTTAATTCTCCATATTAATAGCAAAAACACACTAAAGACACATTCACGTATCTGCTAATCAAAAACTATCAAGAAGTATCTTAGCAAGAGGAAAAAAGATCAACTACAAATAGGGCTTTGTAACCTTTTTTGCCCAGCAGTTTTACTACAAAGATGTTCTGAGAAACTAAGTGTTTCATTGGGGGATATAAAAATAGGCCTCTACTAAAAGAAAATCCATGTTTCCTTTGAAATCTACCGATTTGATCTGTAATTACAGAATGAAAACATTTTTCATTTATTCAGCTAATATTTTGGAAGTAAATGGTCAAATCAGGAGAAGCTGGTATGAACTACGAAAGCTAGGATCTTTCCTTCTTGATTTTCTTTTTTCCCAGGCAGGCTAATTCATTACATCGCAGATAACTTAAAAATCATCAGTAGCTAAAAAGATCCCAAATATTCTCGATGTTTTCCGTACCAGTGGTTACACGATCAAAGATGGCCATCTCTTGGTGGTTGATTGCTGACCTCACCCTCATGCTTCCTCTTAAGTCAGCTTGGGTCCATCCTGGGACTTGGATTATCCTTCCACACTAGGGCAGCCTCACTCACTTCGTGATGCAGAGAAGATAGTAGCAGCAAACCACAGCGGGCTCAGAATTTCAAAGCTGAGATAGAAACCGGACACTTTCTAGATCCAATCCCAAACGTTTCTAGCCCCAAGTTGTGATTCGTAGAGAATAAACATGTTCGAAGGTGGCATGAGAATCCCTTTTGAAGACCATGAGGTTTGAAGCGTGAAAGTTTGAAACTCTGGTGTCTGCCTTGCTGTGGGACTCTGGGTACATGTGTCTGTAATTCTCTGAACCTCAGTGCCTGTTTAAAATCAGGATGGCGATGACTACCTCCAAGCGGGGCCGTGATGACTAAATGAGATCCTGGAGGAAAAAAGTGTCTGACACATAATTGGGTAAATTAAGGGCTCTTATAGTTTTTAAATAGGAAGGGCCATGTTCCTATGAGGTGAGAGAATTGTAATGATGATTCAGATTTCCTGGCTTTTAGTCCACTCTTCTTTGTACTATTCCATATTATCTCATGTTTATCTGGAAGTAAGGAATCATATAGTAATATATGATTGTAAGTGTTAAATGAGAGACGCAGCTTTGTTTGGCTCACGGCAAACCTCAAAAAGTATACGCATATAAAAACATCTAATAAATTTAGTAAAGGAAAACAAAAAAACAACGCGGGGTTTTTATCATTCCGGACAGCCTACAAAGTAATGTATAAAAATATAGGGAACTGTTATAATTTATTTTCATCTTGCAGACTTGAAAATAATTGAATAATGTTTGCACCAAGAAGAAATTCTGTAAGTTAGAAACTGAATATTCTTGAGTTTTTAAAGCGATATGTCCTTAAGAAGAAAGCGGCTTAGTTTTTCGGTGACACAGAAAATTCCTATCATTTTCACTTTGTTCCAAAATTATACTAATGGAGTTTTTGTCATGGGAATAAATTAAAATGGGGCATACGGCATGTGGAACGTGATGGTATTTCTGCAACACGCAATTTACAAGAAAACAATCTCATTTAGATTATATCACTGACCGCGTGGCTGCTGGAGCCCATGTGGAACTTCCTAACGCACATGGGTTCATTCACTGAGAAGCATGTGATTTTTAAAAGATTTCATTTAGAATTTCTCAGCACAAGTTTATGAAAGGATCACTTATCTTTAGATTGAAATGGACTATTTCTTGAAGCCATGAAGATTTCACATATACCTTATTTAAATCCTAGTTTTCTGACAGAAATGTAAGTTGAATGACAGTGACCGAGAGACAGAGAGAGAGAGAGAGAGAGAGACCTTGGTAAAGAGAACCAAAAAACTGAGACTTTAAATATGAAAATATCTAAACTTTAGGATTTTTTGCCTAACCTTGTTGCTTTTAGATGTGCTTCTTTCTTATGTAAAGGATAAAATGTGCCATTATATTAAGCCTCCATGTAATTTAATAGCAGCAGTAAGAAAGGATCTAAGAACAAATCACAGATCAGAACAAATCGAATTCAGATACAATTATATGCAGGCAATGTTCAAATATAAGAATTGGCATCAAAATCTTTATTTAGGTGTAATGAGCTTATAAATGTTAAAAGAGTAAAATACACATTTTTGAAATGTTTTTAGGATTTGGAAGTTTGCTTTATTTTTATTGTAATCATGTTTCCATAGCAATTGAAACTGTGATACAAATCTGCACATATCAAACAACACTATCTCCAGAAAACCAAAACTTATCTATCCAGTGCACCCATAAATTAGAATCTTCTAAAATTGACCTCTTCTTTACATGTTTTAAGAATAAGGATGAATAAACAAAAGTAACTATTATTTTGTCTAGTATCTGATTGAAACCTAACATTAAATTGACTGAAAATATTTTTCATGAACAAAAATTCTGAAACCACATGTTTACCGTATCTCATAAAGTCCTAAGTGCTGGCACAGGAGGTTATATAAGTGGTGAGGTGGATGGGATGCGGATTGGGGGAGAACACACCATCAAGAAGAAGGTTTTAATTAGCATCACTGTATTCAACAAGTTTCAAGCTGATTGTTCCTCTGGTTCTGTGAAATTTACGCCTTTAGCTCTGATGCTCTAAAGGAAACAGAATCACCCGCTGGGTGTAACAGTCAGTATCCTTCTCTCTTCCATTTTTCTGCTTTTCTATCCATATTAAAAGAAAGAAAGGAGAGAAAGAAAGAAAGAGAAAGAAAGAAGGAAAGAAAGAAAGAAAGAAAGAAAGAAAGAAAGAAAGAAAGAAAGTTTCACATATACTTCAGGAAGAAACTACATATGACCCAGCAATCACACCGAGACCGTCAGAATACAGAAGAGGCAGCAAAGAGACCAAAGAGAGACAGACAGTATAGAGAGAAAGCAAGAATACAACACGTGTTCTCAGGATAAATCCGATAGGAAATCGCACAAGTGAGGCACTCAGCCAACTGCCATATGCCCTGACAAAGATACCAACAGCAGCAGTGAGCCCAGGGAGCTGTTTTATCATTAGCCCCTCACCCAGCAGTGGTGGAAACTCATTTAGCCCCATGCTGGACTTTCATTAGGCCAGACTCGCATCAGATGGTCCCGTGTTTTGGCTCTGGTGCGGTGTGGCCCTGTGCTGGGGGAGGCAGCCCCGTCTCGGCTCAGCAGGGAGCCCAGATTGGAGCTTTCCTCTCTGACAGATGCCAGGGCCTCAGTGGAGAAGGAGTGGCAAAGGGGGCCCGGTACAAGGCTATCCTTTATGTTGGCATTTTGTGACATGAAACCCTTGGAAAAGGCAAAAAAAAAAAAAAAAATACTAAACCTGCAAGTTTGTTTTGGATCTTACTTCTAGTGAGGGAAAAAGATGGAGTGAAAAAATTATCTACAAAGCTGAAAGCAAAGAGGAAATGCCAGAAACCTTTCCTTGGAACCATAGACAAGGGCTGAGCTGACGCTGGGAATCTTTTTTTTTTTTTTTTTTTAACCTCAGGACTGTAATAAAAAGTCAACGAAGCAAGAGATGTCAATATATTCTAATAACAAAGAGGTGAAAATTTAGAGGGCCTCTTTTCCTCTTTTTCTTCAGGATGTTCTGTTAAAAATATACAGAATAGAAGCCGAACAGACACACACTCGTAAGACAGATACGTTTCTTAAAAGAGAATCTGAAACTTACAGCAGTGATACGTACTGTGGTTTTGAGGAAGGAGGGAGGGGTTTTCAGAATTGAATTTGAGTTGGTTTCTTTTAAATCAGTAATAATTCTGTCAAGAAATATACAAAAGAGAAAGAGACAGCTGACACTATTGTTTTGTGTCATTGGCCTTTTCAGAGAGGTAAAAATCATGTTCAATATTCAAATCAGTGATTATTTTAAACTCATTATATTACCGTTCTTTATTATGTCGTTATATTTGATTCTCTGAAAGTTTTTTAGAAATATAATTGAACCCAACATGCATCCTTCTGCTAATTTTTTTTTATGTTTCTATGAATTACAGAATAAACGATGATCTAGGAGACACAAAAACTTTATTTTTATCTTTTTGTTTCATTCATTTAATTAGTTTATCTAGCATCAGTTATCAATGTTATTACTTTATATATAAATTTAGTTTTCATACCAATATGATATATTAAATAATGATTGTACAGGTTAGTTTAAATTCACGTGCTATTCTATCCAACATCCTAAAATGTATGTTTTCATTTGATGCATAGGAAAGCAGCAGATTGAAAGGCAAAGAATTCATAAAAAAAGAAGCAAGGGGAGTTTTCCTAATATCACCATATTTTCAAAGGGAAGATCTATTTAATGCATATTTGGAAGATTTCAAGAAAACATTAGCAAATTATACAACGACCTAAAATGTCTGAAATGATATTCTGAACTCTGAATGTTGGGCGACAAATCGGGGAGAAAATTGAAGGGCTGTCAGTTTCTCGTTTTTTTAAAGAGACAAGTGGCTAGTTATTGCTAAAGTATTCTGTTCTCTCTCCTCGTCTTTTCTTGGAATGAAGTTTGCAGATATCTTCAGGTCAATGGACCATAGGGAGCTTCCTTGGTGCAGTGAAGCTCCTTTTAGTACATTTCACTGCGGGCATCCTCTATTCCCGTTTGTCAATGACACGTGGCTTATCGTCCACTTAATCATCCTGGTTTATGTCAATTTATGGACATGTTAGGGAACACTGCTGCAGATGCTTTCTTTTCCCGAATTAAAAACAGAGCGGTTGGCATTTTCATGTATTCTTTCACTTATCTAAGTAGTAAAATTACTTGAAAAAGGAAGGTTCTATTTTTTTTCTTTTACTAAGAAAAAAATGTTGCCTAAACATTGCAAAAGTGTGTCTTAAGAAAAAAAAAAATAACAGCGCACATATATGCAAATGTGATGTCCACCAATTCAGTCAATCCGTGAATCCACGTGAACCTGAAATGACTGAACTGCCATCGGAATGTTAAGGTCAGTTTTCCCCAGTTTGTATGTTTAGAAGTAGAGCTAGCATAGGTATGTGTGAATGCGTGTGTGTGAACAAGACTAACAGTCCTGCTGTCTCGATGCTTCAGCTGCATTTGGGTAGTTATTAGCGGAGATCACAATCTAGCTGCACTATCAGCGAACTGGGCCAAGCCTCTCCGATGCACCTCAGGTATTAGAAAGTTGAGCACACGTGTAAGCCCTAGAGCAGGTGGGCTGTGTTGAAGCGCCACCTACTGAAACGTCGTGGTCCCCAATCCTGCATGCCCAAAGTTGGCATTTCCTATAGCATTGGCAAAACTGGTTCAGGGGAAAAAAATGACAGTACAAATGAAATCCTATTTTTGGCAAGCAGGACTCTATAACTGTGTCAGCTTCAAACTTTACTGATTACAGCAGTTTGTCTATGAGAATGCGTGTGCGATCTCCCTTTTCTAAAGAAGAATAAAAACCAGAAAGAATCGTATCAGCTTGCATGCTCCTAAACTGGGTCGTTTATGGCTATGTGAAAAGAGGGGACGGGAAAGACGAGGATGGGACAGTTTTCCATGCATTTGGCACAGTTGCAAGTGTTTGTTCAGAATGAAATAGATCCGCGTAAAAATCATGCAGTCTCACATACACATAGCTCTAGCAAATTCTAACATCCTAATAAAGATGGTTAAATTAACAAATAGACATAAGTGCATACATGCCCTTACCTCTTCCAAATCTCTACCCCCATATTTAGACCACTGGAAAGAAAAAAAAGTCCTTAGAATGAACTGGATACTTTATCTCACCTTATGAGTGAAAATGAGAATGTCGTCCAGCCACATTGCAAACAGGACAGCTAACTCGTGACCCACAGGACAAGCATCAGTAACTGATCTTGAGATTGGTGGAGATATTTTTAGAAGGTTTTAAAACATCTTGTGGATGTTGATTGGATACAATTATTCTCTTTCTAAAACAACACCTTAAAAATATAATGGAGCATTTCTTCTACAAACTAGGCTTGACCTTAATGGGGAAAGTCTTTCAGCTTGAAAGCATCTGGGTTTCTGTTTGTATGATTTAGGGGAGGGCATGATTTTATTTTGTTTTCCTTCTGACCTGGATTTTTAAAGTTATGCAAGTAGCAAATCCATTCTTTGTAGAAGTATAGACTGTTTAAGTGATACATAGCAGGCTAACTCTGACATGGCTAATATAATTTTCTGAATAAAGGTGATTTATTTAACGTATATTTTTACATAACTGAAGTAAAAGTTCCCAGATATTTATTTTTAAAAGTCTCTCTGGTAAATATATATTTGCAAGATATCTGTAAGAACAGTGCAGAAGGTGATATTGAGTAAGAAAGTCACTTATATACTTAATTACTATAGCAACACGTTTACATAGCCTCCCTTTTAGACTGCAGTCTTTTACAATGTTAACTTTGAGACTCAGAAACTTCCAAAGGTACTATCCCTTGTAACACTTACTGTCTCTTCCGTGGACGACTGCTGCTGCCCTTTCATTACATAGAAAGTTTAATTGTCAAAATCAAAATTAAATCGTATTAACAGAATCCTTTAAAGCCACAAAGAAGAGTAAAATAAATTTTAGAAATGGCTCTCCCTCAAATGTAACTGTACAGCTATGCACTGGGTTTTCAATATAAAAAGAACTTGTGCTTTTAAAGGTTTAAAATATTTATTCACATGTAACTTTTTAGGGATTGCTCTAATTTATTTTTAGGCCATTGTCCTTAATCAGAATTGAAAGTTGCACCCTTAGGGATTATAACCCTCACAAGAACTGGGGCTTATTTTTGTGGCCTCCTCTAACTCATTTAGCTTTAAAAAAAGGAGACCCTTTCTCCCTATTATCTATGAAATGAGAGTCATAATAACTACTATTTCTCCTGGTAAAACTATGAAAAAAACATCTTTAAATCATCAAGGCTTTTAATGGGTCTTTTCAAAACCAAAATTTCAGTGCTTTTCGGAAAAGGCGTATTTAATTTTGAGCTTAGTTGATGCAAAGTTACATTTGGAGAGACAGCAACATCTATGCCAACAGGCTTCTGTCAGAAGGGCAATGTCAAAAATCATCCTTTTTCCAGTTTTATGTAAGTGGCTGACTTAGAGCCAGTGCCAGATTCCGAATTCCACACTACCCAAAAGCAAATATAAGGATATGCCTTATCAAAGGCGAGTTTTCATTCCGTAATGAAATTTTAAAGCTTTTCAAATATCTACCAGAATAGGAAGGGAAAATAAGGGCATCAGACACCTGTGACCCTGAAACGCAGGCCATCTCACTTAACAGATAGTAAAGAATGAATCCCACATAAGAGGAAACTTTCTCTCGTTTACTGGAAGCATATGGTATTCAAATCTGCCCTGGCAAAAAGAACGCAACGATCGAAATATGCACATGTTTCGGATCATAATAACTAACACCTAAAATAACAAAGCACAGAAGCACAAACAGAATCATGAACATATTGATAAAATGGATTAGCCTTTGCCTTCTACGGTGTCTCCAAAGCCATATCACTCATTCAGTAGTCCAGCCCCCAGGCAGAATCCCGAGTGAATAAATGGACCTTGCCCCATTCATGCGCCAGGGTCACCATGCTCTAGCCTGTCAGACTCAATGGAGAGCAAATTCTGATGTGGAAGGCACCCTGCCCCATTGCTCTGAGTAGGACTGTGAGCCATCCAAGGTAGCTGGTTGCTTTCTGGCCATAGATCATGCACGTGCAATTTTGAAATAAAGTAAATACTTAAGCCCATCTATCTAGTTGATAAGCAAAGGTACATTTTGATAGTTCCTTTTATTATTAGGCAATTATTTGAAAGAACTGTGCTTTCTTACAAATCTCAAAGTCAGCTTAATTTGCGTACTTTGCTATAAGATCAGGGTGTAATCAGTATCTTTAAGGTATGGTTCTAATTTAACATATTCTGGATTTCATTTAAAGGAATCTGGAAGGACTTTCAAAGCAGTGTGGCTTTTTCAGAGCAAATGAAAAGTATATCTTAAATAGTATTTGGCAGCTAACATCCCCCAAACAACACCATCACTAACTTGTTTGCAAACTATGATTCCCATTAACTGGACAGCAATGCCCAGTTTTCTCTCAGGAGGGTCCTGTTAAGCTCAGTGAAACAATGCGAGGGCAGAAGTTTATATAGTACAGTGAGGCCCGAGGGTTAAGCATTTAAGCAAAGGACTCAGGGAAGGAACGTAGATGGTGTAGATCAAACCTAATTATGGATGCATATTTCAATATGCGACGCCCATCGGGGCTTCTGGTATTGTTGTAAGAAATTACTGTTGGGGGCCTATTATCGGCTAATCGTAGAGTCCTAATCAGAAGATACACTGTCTCTGCATCTGTATATGCTAGCATTTTGTTAGGCCCTTACATACATTACTTTACTAATATTCTCAACAATTATATAACATTAAGCCATTCTACAGATGAAAAACATGCTCAGAGAAATTAAATGCACTTAAAAATAAATAACTAGAAAAAAGCAAAACTCTGCTTTAAATACAGATATTTCTGATTCAAAATATTTATATTCCATGTGTAGTTTACTCGATTGGCTGAAGATTTTTGATGTAAATAATTGGACTCTTGTATTTTTCAGTCATGAGAATTTGCACCTTAGAATAACGTTAGAAATACCTCTTGTTTTCTAAAAGCAAATAACTTGTTCTCTATGGAAGTTTTATGATCTGTACAGATAGAATTTTACTAAGAAATATTACCACTTATTAACTTAAACTCTTGCAGAAATTGGTTTTCTTTACAAAAATAACAAAATATATAGTTAATTTTAAAAACAAAACTTTTCTGTACTTACAAACTAAGCAAGAATATTCTATAACCATTCAAAGACTATTACTCACTCAAAGAACTGTATATATAAAAAGAAAAACACACTAAAATGTTGGTAATTAACCCAAATAAAAATCAATGTGACATTCGTTTGCTGTTATTCATATTACTTTTCTGAACTTCAAAGCAGCAGCATCTAAATGTTTGTCCAAAGTTCCCAATTTCAGTTTTAACTGTGGTTATTTAGCTCGTAAAGCACAATGCTGGCCTAATTTTCAAGCTCTAGACCTTATTAGTGAACAAATTTCTATATTTAGAACTTCATATTAGTACTTGATTCCTCACATACCTAATTTTTAGTGCCAAGACCCTGATTTAGGTTCTTGCATGCATATTTTAAGCAGCCAACTATTTCTTGTTGTAATTGGATTAAGTTGTCAATGATAGATCGTAAAGTAGATAAGATATGCCAAAAATGTTTATATAAAAGTTTAAGATCCTAGGTTAGCAGAATTTCATTTAACTTATTACCATAATCCTACAAACCCCCTAAGGTCATCATGAATAATTGGTTAGATTTACAAATTAGGTTGCTAAATTAGCAGATCTAAAATGATATTACTGATTCCTTTTCTCAAACTGAGAAATCCTGTATTTATAACAATCCTGCTAGATTTGAAGCATGACAAATTGGCACCCACACAAGTTACCTGATACCTAGATGTTTTACTCACATGATGGCTGAACTGAAGGCAAGCTTTGAAAACAGCCAGCTTAGCCTCTCGTTTTATAGTTGAAGGCAAGTGACTTACTCAAGATCACACAGACAGACCAGGCTTCTTGGTTTCTGGTCCAATGGGCTTGCTGCTACTTTTGCTGCATTTATTTCAAGATGAATGAATAATAATATCATTTTGTGATGGAGTACTCCAATAGAACTATGTTCAAAAATCATTTATCTGGTTACACTAAAATGCACCTCTTTTCCAATCTGGATGTAAATTCATTCGAGAAACAGTCAACTTCTTATATGTGTTTACAGACTGCTAGTGCCAGGTGTTTTGAGGGCCGATATAAAGAGTAGTCAGGGGAACTAACTGAAGATTATGCCTCCCACCCTGTCCCCACACATTGTGTCGGTTATCTGGTCTACCTATGATGGAACCAGCATCGTAGACGGCGGTTTTCTGACTGGATTAAAATGACCTGCCCAACAGGGAGGTGCTCTTTGGAAGATGAGATCACTGAAGGGTTCTCTGGAACCCTTGTGAGGCTGCAGTGAGAACATGAGAAAAAGTGTAGAGGATGGACCTGATTCAAGACAGTGTCTGAAACCAAGAAAGCCGAGATCGCCAAAATAAACAAAAATGGAATCAGAAGCCCTTCCTTTAGCTCTCTCCTTCCATCCTTTCATCCCCACAAGTAGCAGAAATGTAATTCTCCCGTGTGCCATGTCATCTGCCTCAGTTTGGTCGTTTGAGTCCATAACCTGAAACACCTTCCCCTGGTTTTCTCCCTGTTCATCCTCTCTCAGACTCTGGAAAGGACAAGAAACAAACACACAAACAAAAAACAAAAAAACTTTCCCCATTTGTGATACTCAAAAGGCACTTGATTTCCTAAATGAAATAACCGTGGGGAACTCCTGCACCCAGAGAATTCCAACCTCAGATATTTCATAGGAAAACAAAGAGAAAAGCTTCGCAGGGAGTTATCCCTAATGCCGTATCGGAAGGAAAAGTGATGTAACTCTGTTCAACATGTCGACTTCTTCAGTTAGAGTTCATTTTTGCTTTGAGCACGGGGTTGAAAAATTCCTCAATGTTATGGAATGTCTCTTTCTATGTGAGGCTTTCTCTAGTTTTCTCAAGTAGTCTAAGTATCCCTTACCTCTTTTCTTCTAAATTATGGGATGTTGCATCTATGGAGCACTAACAGTATTGTCCTGTAACTAGGTAAAGCCCTCTCAACTCACAGCTCGTAGAGAGCTTGCCATAATCTTATCTTTCTCTATGGTTACTGGCCCTGTCTACCTGGAAATGCCATCCTCTCTCTGTCCAACCTCCATAGGAAATGCACGTTATCTTGAGAGATCGGCCCCTCTATCAAGTGTGTGGGTGTTCCTTTTTTCCCTAACTCAGCCCAAATAGAATTGACCACATTCCAATCTACAGAGTGTGAGACCCCAGCACTTGCATAAACTATTTAATATGAAGTCTGGCACAAATTAGAATTAAGAACACAATATCCTGAAATGGTTCCTAGATTTTTTTAAACCCCTGACTTAATTGTCTTGAGCTATTTCTTATAGAACGTAATGGGTGTTTAATAAAACAGGACAAAATACAAATTAAGCCAGCCTTTCTTTTATAGATGCTTGTATTCTCCCAAGAACTAAGGATACAAATGAACGTTTCAATTTCAGAGGGAGACATAAGGAAAATACATGAAAAGGTATTTTTAAAAATTCTGTGATGTTCCATTTATTTTTGAAAGAGCGTGGGGGAAGGAGGAGCAGAGAGACAGAGGAGGACAGAGGATCCAAAGCAGGCTCGACACTGATAACAGAGAGCCCAGGGTGGGTCTCAAACTCACGAACTGTGAGATCATAACCTGAGCTGAGGTCGGATGGATGCTCAACGCACTGAGCCACCCAGGCGCCCCTGAAAAGATATTTTTAAAACAGAAAATCTCCTTTTTTTCTTTTTTTCATTGTTCTTTGCTAAATGTTTTTAAAAATGTTAAAGGATTATCTGTCACTAGTTGTTGCATTTCGTGACCATAACCCATAGTCAGAAGGTAAAAATACATTTGAATAAAAACAGATACTGTCTGACTAATCACTTTAATGAAAATTTTTGGCATTAATTTGAAATAGCATTTTTTTTATCTCTTCACATGCAAATAAAATGTGTTTTGGACAAGGAAAATACAAGCTTCTCTATTTTCAAAGAGGTTACATTCTATCAGGTTGCCTAAAGCATGTTTATTTTATTATTTTTTTAATGTTTATTCATTTTTGAGAGAGAGAGCAGAGCAGGGGAGAGGCAGAGAGAGAAGGGGACAGAGGATCCAAAGCAGGCTCTGTGCTGACAGCAGAGAGCCTGCTGTGGGGCTCGAACTCACGAATGCGAGATCATGACCTGAGCCGAAGCCAGATGCTCAACCAACTGAGCCACCCGGGCACCCCAGAAGAGTGTTTATTTAACAAGCATTTACACTGTGCTCACTATAAGCTAGGAATCATTCTGAACATTTTACCAAGCTATGAGCTCAGCATTAGCACCAACTCCTTGTCACAGTGGAAGAAACCGGGGCACGTAGACAGTAAGCAATGACCGAGGTGACACAGTCCGTGGCAGAGTTGGCATTACAATCCAGACATTCTGCCTGCAGAATTCACGCTATCGTGCCCTGTAACAACCAACTAATGACTAAGGATTCCGCGCGTCCATTGGCTTAACCAGGAAATAAAAACAGTATGTCCTCGTAAAAGAGATCTGGGTCTAAGTTTAAAAGTTTGATTGAGGAGATGATTAATACGCCTTCTCACTTTATGGCAAACAATGTTTTTGAGGAGTCCAGATCTATAGCAGGATTTTGCTTTTGCACAAAGTACTGCCTCTGTTTACGGTTCAGTTAAAAGTCCTCCCCCCACCATTCCCTGACCGAGTGACTGCCACGATGCAGGCACTCAGACATGAACTTCAGAAACCTGGCTTTTCTTCTCACATCCTTTCCTCCCCAGCCTTATGTGCACTTAGTCACCCAATCTGGTGCATTGGGCTTCCTTACCATCTCTTGACTCTGTTCTCCTCTCCATTCCCATTGCTATATCCTTATTCCAGCTCCCAAGTCCTTGCCTGGTCGGCCACCATGGCTTTCTGGTTCCTGGGCTCCGTTCATCTGTTTCATTCACTTCATCCTCCATGCAGCTACAGCAGTAGGTGACCTTGCTAAAAGGTAAATGTAACCGTTCCATCTCTATGCCGTCCCACTGCGTATCTACTCATCTAGGATAAGGGGTCCATTCTGTAGGCTGGAATAAAGGGCAGGAAATGCTCGTCTAGCCTGGCATTGCCCAATATGGTAGCCATTAGCCACATATACATTTAGCTCTTGAAATGTGTCTAGCGCAAATCGAAATGTGCTCCAAGTATAACACATGCTAGATATCAAAGATTTAGCATGAACAAAAGAATGTAAAATATCTCTTTAATGTGTTTATATTAACATACTGAAATGTGAATATTTTGGCATTTTGGACACATTGGGTTCAATGAAATACATTGGGAAAACGAACTTCACTTTTTTTTTCCTGTGCACTTTTTTAAAAATGTGGCTACAGAAAAAAAATCATATGTGGCTTGCATCAAAATTTCTGTCAGACTGTGCTGACGAGCTGTGTTGAACTCCGGACAGCTACCGGAATACATCACCGCCCTGAATGCCCTTCCTCTAACACGTCACCCCACAACCCTCCTTGGTAGAGACTTATTCATCTTTTCTTTTGTAATGTTTATTTATTTTTTAAGAGGGGGTAGGGGCAGGGGGGGGGCAGAGGATGGAAAGTGGGTTCTGTGCTGACAGCAGAGAGCCCTATGCCAGGCTCAAACTCATGAACCATGTGATCATGGCCTGAGCAGAAGTCAGATGCTTAACAACTGAGCCACCCAGGAGCCATGAGGCTCATTCATCTTGAAACACCCAGCTTCCCCACAAAGCTTTTACTATGTTACTTCAGCACGTGAAGACCTTCACCATCTGGGCCCATGCCGACTTCTTTTTCCATAGTCTCCTCCTCGATTACCTCACCAACATCATCACAGCCAGTATCTAGAACACTTCTCCGTGTGACATACTCTATAAAGGGCTTCCCATATATTCATTTAATCTTTATAAGAACTCTCTAAAGAGGTCTCTAGCATTATTTAAATCTCAGGGATGATCGTAGGTGGTAGGTGCTGACTTTCTCCCCATTTCGCAGATGAGGCACAGACAGAACGTCCCTCGTCCTTCCGTCATCTCTATATGGTACCACGAGCACCCCCACCCTGCCAGCCCCCTCATCTCCAGCTCTCACCGACCCTACTCCAATCTTCCCTGCCTCATGCTTTTGCTCGTGTTGAACTTTCGCTCTGCAGGAACTGTGACACCAATTATCCAATGCCAGTCGTTTGTTAGCTAGTAATAATGCCCGTGAGAGTAGTGGTGAAAGTCCTCTTGTTCAGTGAAATATTGGTGCTTAACAGATACCCGGCACGTAATCACCAGTCAATAAATACTTTCAAATAATGAAAACATAATTGCAGGTCTATTTTCCCCCCTTCTGGACTAGGGAGGAACTGTAAGACATGTAAGCAAAACATAAAAGTAGCAGTGATGTTAGTACTGGTAAGAGCTGCCTTCTATTGAATGTTTCTTGTGACAGGTGTCATATACATTTACCGCTGATCCTTACAACCTTGTGAGCTGGACGTCGCTGTCCTCATTTACAGAGGGGGGCACTCAAATTGTTACATGTCTTTTAAAATTTATTTGTTATTTTTTGTTTGTTTTTATTTACTTTTTAAAAAAATTTGTTAATGTTTATTTTTGAGAGAGAGAGAGAGAGAGAGCATGACACGGGGAGAGGCAGAGAGAGAAAGAGACACAGAATCTGAAGCAGGCTCCGGGCTCTGAGCTGTCAGCACAGAGCCCGTTATGGGGCTGGAACTCATGAGTCATGGGATCATGACCTTATTTATTTATTTACTTATTTTATTAGAGAGCGAGAGAGAGAGAAAGAGAGAGAGAGCACACTCAGGCAGGGGAGAGGGGCAGAGGGAGGAAGAGAGACTCTTAAGCTCAGCACAGAGCCTGACACAGGGCCCGATCCCACAACTCTGGGATCATGACCTGAGCAGAAATCAAGAGCCTGATGCTCAACCAACTGAGCCACCCAGGCACCCCCATTAGGTGTCTTGTTGAAGAAAACATAACCAGCTAATGCCACGGGAAGGATTCGAATCTCAGTTTGTCTGACACTGTTTCACAAGCTTGTGAGGCTATAGGAAAAACACTTACTGAACTCAAGAGGCTCAGAATATGAGGTGGAAAGGACATTGAGTCTTTCTTCATAAAAATTCCAGAGTGCTGAGCACCTGGATGGCTCAGTCAGTTAAGCATCGACTTCGGCTCAGGTCATGAACTCACTGCTCGTGAGTTCAAGCCCCGCATTGGGCTCTGTGCTGACAGCTCAGAGCCTGGAGCCTGCTTTGGATTCTGTCTCTGTCTCTCTGCCCCTCCCTTGCCCAAGCTCGCTCAGTCTTTCTCTCTCTCTCTCTCAAATATAAATAAACATTACAAAATTTTTGAAAACAAAATTCCAGAGTGCTGCTTTTCGTGAGTGAAAAGCTAGCTGTAAGGGGCACTGGCCAGCCTACCTCTTCCTCCCCTAAGACGTAGGAAATGAGAAGCAAAGAATGATAAGCACTAAACACCCTTTCTCCTGGTGTGTGTGGGGCTCCCCGCCTTTCCCCCCATTTCTCTGTGAAAGCTCTCTGGCCAGATGTGCCTCTCTCCCCCTCTCCCCTGCCTGTCGGGAGGGTTTCTTTATGGCTCTATTTGGCTACATAAAACCCACTTTTTTAATGCATGTTTTTATATATTTAACTATTACCTAAACGAATCATGAAATGGCGCTATTCATCCATTGTAAAATTCAGGATTCATGTCACAAGTTTCTGAGTACAAATTAATTTAACAAATACGAGTTTAGGTGGTTAGCAATTCAGAGACTCCCAGTCTACTGAGGCACTGGTGATGCTAACAGCTAAATATATTGCATACTTACTATATGCTGGGTGTAGAACAAAACATGTTTTTAAGTGTTAATTCATATGTGCCCTCAAGACAGCCAATATTATTCCCGATTTACAGGTGAGAAAACTGAGGCACAATTAGAGAATTACATGGGCATCTTTATTTTACTTATTTATTTATGTATTTATGTATTTATTTAGAAACTTGAGCAGGCTCCACGCACATCATGGAGCCTGACCCAGGGCTTGATCTCATGACCCTGAGATCATGACCTGAGCTGAAATCAAGAGTTAGACACTTAACCGACTGAGCCACTCAGGTGCCCCTATGATGGGCATCTTTAATACACTCAGAATATGATTGGCATCACAATAGATCTTGGTATTGTACAGCAAGGGGGTCTAACCTAAAATCTGATGATTTTCATCAAAACAAACCACGCTGATTGATTGGTTTCTTTGTTCTGCTTATATGAAAATGGCTGCTAAGTTACTAAGAGGAAAATATTTTCTCCTTCTTGTCTAATATAAGCATCTTCATGTAACGTGCCAATTGCATCATATATAGACGTTCCCATGTTATTAAGAGCATCAAATTTATTTTTTAAATGACATATAGGGTGATAGATTTCTTCACCAATAAAATTTGAAACAATATTTAACATTTCCTGAAGTTATTTAAATGCTATCCTTATTTAACATACCCATAAAATCCTTTTCAAGTATGCTTTTTGGATTTTCTAAAAGAATTATTTGACTCATGCCAGTAGTTCAGACATTTGGTGGTAAATAAAATCAAATGCAATTACGTGAATGGGCGTAATTTTATTGACAGAGAGGTTTAGGCTAAGCCAGAGAGCTGAGGACAGCATTTTGGCTCTGGAGTTGGTCAGATGCTCTTTTTATGATATTCTGCAGGCTTTGGAGGAGACTGCAGTACAAAGCCTACAAGATTTGAATTTAACCCCTGTATTCAAACCCATCAAAAAACCAGCAGCGGGATAAACCATCTAATAAGGATATAAACAGTTGGGGGAAAAATGCAACTTAATGTCTGCAGGGTGCTCTCTAGGCGATGATAAAGAAAATCATGGAAGTTTAGGGATTGTGGATCTAAAGTTGATTTATTAAACAGTCAGAAGATTTTTTTGCACGATATACTAGCTGTTAATGCATAACAAAACCTGCAGGACTTCCCTGGAAATGTTTCTGTATTGATTTCATCGTTGCTTGAGTCAGATATGGATGTTTTCCTTTTATGCAAAATGCTGATGTGTACCGATTTGTGACTGGGTTTGTGCCTTCAGGAATTCTCTGTAGGGCATGAAAGTAACCATATTGTAACAGTTTGAAATTGGAAGAACCGCATTTTCCATTTATTTTCACTTACTCAGCAACAACGCACTAAAGGCCAATGACAATCCTTCTCCTCCCAACTCATCTCATCCTCAAAGACAGAAAATACTTGTGTTAATTCTTTGACAGGCTGTTTCCATTTCCTGGACGTTTACCCCTTATTATCAATACATTAATTCTTCTCTCTCCCAAATTCTTTCTAAAAATAGCTACTCCTCGGAGCCCACAGTTTATTTACCAAGAAACATTATGTTCCAGGGAAGACAATTACCAGGCGATGATTCTAACACATTGCAAGTGACACAGGTTTGAAATGTCCCATGTACAATGCTCAGCAGAGGGTTAAATACAGAAACAAGTTGAGATTTACCTCCAGTTGAAATTTATAATGCATATGCATTGTGCCCTTCTTTTCAAGAAAGGCTTTGCATTTTTTCTTTATTTGAGTACTTTTAATTTCTAGGACCTATGTCAGTGTTTGTGTACATCTTTATCAGGATGTCCTTGCAGCACCTGTGAACATTGAACAGGTGAGCCAGAGCGGTTCTAATCACATCTCTGTATCTGTAAAGCATGACGGACCCTGTCGAGTCTTTGAAAGTCAATAGGTCAAGCTTTGGAGAAAGGAGAGTTCCTCGGCGGGTTGGTGCCCAGGTGCTATTTGTGACCGTTCCACATGTCCACTGTAAAGTACAAAATAGCTGAGCCTCCTTTCATTGAGCACTGAGTGAGCTGAATCTTCCAAGCTTATGGATATTTTGTGTACGTAATACTTCTGAGCTATTAGAGCACAGAAACACAAAGATAAAAAACACAATACAATGAGCAAACTACCTAGAGGTTTCTAAGCAATGAAAACGTATTTACACACACACACACACACACACACACACACAATGGTAGCAAGGAATTAACTTACGATGACCCTGAGTTTGACTAACCTCTTTAGGTTTGTTCATTTCAATTACAAGCATCATATTAGACTCCAGGGGTATGCTCCTTACCCCCCAGAAAAGATTCAAATCCAGGTAAGGCAAAATTTAAGGGTATGAACTCTCCTGGGATCACACCGATTTTTCTATTCTTGCTATCTCTGTGATCTAGAGCATGTTACTTAATCCTACTAAAACCGCTTAGAAAGACTTACTGTAAAGCAGGTAAAAATCACAATATCCACCTCATGGAGTTCTGGTGATGAGTAAGGTAAGCCCTAGGAAGCGCTTAGCTCACAGCCTGATGACATTAAGTAAAAGCCTGATGAATATTGGGGAGCTATTATTATATTAAACAAAACCATTGATTGATTTCTACTTCCTGCCATACTTGAGTGATGAGATTTTCAAAAAAAAAAAAAAAAAAACAAACCAAAACATTTTTATTAAGGCCACTGAAATTCAAAAAATATTTGGATTCACTTATATAAAATGCACACATGCACACAAAAAAATCAAAAAGAGAACTTAAAACTGCATGTGAATCTGCAGTTATTTAAAAAGAAGATTAGCTAAAAATACAAGAGCACCATGTCTATGAATTTCTTGATGACAAAATACAGGTTATAAAGAAAAAATAAATGTATCAAAATGATACAATGATACATTACTCCCTTTAGGAGTGATGGTGAATTTGGAATCTAATTAATTTTATGGGTTATTATGTTTTAGTTGCTTAGTTAGCAAACAACTACCAAATAAACTAATAGCTAAATTAAAGAGAATGATGAGGTTTCACTCAGACTGTGAATTTCTCCCATTTAAAAGCCAAATTTATTTATAATCCATAGTAAATATTGATACATTTTTTTCCTCCTATTATTTTATTTTTGTTATACTGTTATTTGACTTTTTTAAAAAAATCATCGTTTCCATCTTTCCATTAAACTTTCCACATTTATTTTATTCCTTTGGTCTCTCCCCCTTCCCCACATTTGGAAGCCTTTCTTTTATTTGCAATTTTTTTTGTAGTTCCCTTAAAATACAGCATGCACTCACAAAAACTTTAGAGCTCATATTTCCACCCTTTGTACCAGCAATAGAGGAAACAAACAAACAAACAAAAATGGCTTGAGAAAAATATAAATCAGTAGGAAGAAGTAGAATATGGATGTGAAGATAGTAAAGTCTATATCTGGTGATGGGCAATGGAGAGGCAGAAACCACACCAGCTACTTAAGCAGAGAGCATTTCATGTGCAGAGTTGATAGCTAGCTATAAAGTGTTAATGAGGTAACTAAAAAGACAAAAAAAAAAACAAAACAAATCAAAGGTATTACAGAGGTACAAATTCTGGGAGAAGCTACATCTAGGGCTGAGGAGGGAAAAGCAGGAGGCTGGAATTATTAAAGCTTTCAAGACTCCGAGGAAGGAGATGGTTCTTTTTTTATGTAAGTTTATTTTCATTTATTTTGAGAGTGAGACAAAGAGCAAGCAGGGGAGGAGCAGAGAGAGAGAGGGAGAAAGAAAGAGAGAATCTCAAGCAGGCTCCGAGCCATCAGTGCAGAGCCCGACATGGGGCTCGAACTCATGAACCATGAGCTCATGACCTGAGCCAAAGTCAGGAGTCTGAGGCTTAACTGACTGAGCCACCCAGGTGCCCCAAGGGGCTGGTTCTTCAAAAATTGTAAAAACTACAAACTAGATGTAGCTGCTTCTGCAAGGAGGCCATGCTGGTGCTGGACGACCACAGGGACACCAAGCAGACAGAAGAGCGAGAGGGAGCCTGCAAGAAAGAAACAGGAAAGAGCAGGTCCCCTCTCCCTGCCCCAGGCTTGCCATCTCCTCCTGGGGTTCCCATCCCAGAGTCCAACGAGAAACCAGGACGCAAAGCGGAAGTGAGGTTCAGAGTCCCAGCCTCGCCTCACAGAGCGGGGCAGAGAAGCATGGGTCTGGCCCTGAAAAGAGGCAGTGACTTAATTACTGGAACAAACTTCAGTATGGATTTATGTATCAGAGTGGCACATTTGGATCTGAGCCTTCCTGTCTGGAAACAAACAAACAAACAAAACAAAAAACAAAACAGCAACAACAAAAGGAACGTGATCGGACATAGAAATTAGTACAATAACTATTTTCAGAAAGCTGTGTCCTGTGTTTTTTCTTGTTTGTCTTCTTGTTTTTCGAGAAAAGCTAAAATCAGGACATTGGAGTACAAGTAAGGAAATATCCAAGGCTCCGAGACAGTAAGATTACGTCAAAGAGAGAGAAATAAAAACAAAAGATTATAAGAAACATAAAACCAAACTGAGTTACAAAATACAAGTTGTTAAAGCCATTGCAACTAGGAAAAAAAGCACGCTGTGTGTCTCAGAAAAGACACACAAAGATGCAGTCAATCAACAGGAGTAACATAGATGCTAGGGTCCTATTTTCCAGTTCTTAAACTATTTCCGAAACAGCAGTTCCTGGTTAATGAGCTCGGGTCCTAAAGATGTTGAAGGTGTGTGGTCAAGTTCAATAATGCTGTCTCTGATAGACATTAGAAACAGTTTTAGTTGTCCGATATTTGTGACAATTCTCCTATCACGTGCCTTCCAGGGTGGCTGATGTTGCCCCCAACTGGAAATGTAGAAAGTTCCAGATACATGTGTTTTCTCCCCCATTTTTTTCTTTGCGACAGGCATGCTGGCTGTGGCATGTGGCGTCTAGGCCCTCAGGGGTGCCGCTTCAGTACCCTGTGCTCAGTGCTGCCGGTCTTGGAGGTCTCACGGGACAAGTTCTGGTGTCTGATTGGTGCTCCATTCTTCCTGGAGAGACCCTGGCTTGTCCCGCCTCTCAATGTCTTCTCCCCTTCTCGGTCGGCGACAGCTCAGCTAGACAACAATCTTTATCCTCTTTCTCTCACAACCCCTCAAGTTTTGCACAGTCAGACCTAAGTCGAAGCGGGCCATAAGAGGAGTTCAAGGTGAACATTCTGAGGATGATGTTTCAGACATCTGAGTCAGCCAGCTTCTGAGGCCCCTGCCTGACCAGGTCAAGAGTATGACCTTGTCCTCAAAGTTCTGCCATGTTTAGCGGTCCACTGGGGTCCCACCTTAGAGTCCCGGCTGGAAGAAGACCTAGTAGGTTCCTGTAATCTTGTCTTGTAATCGTCCAAGCTTGTTATTCTCTTCGTTACCTCTCAGACTGTCCTTCTCTACCTGCCTGGCAGGGCCCAGCTGTGCCCGGGGAAGCAAGACCTTGCATCCGAGGCGAGGTCTCCATGGTGGAAGCCGAGGTAGATCTCGCCATCTAAATGCCTGCTCGGTTAACAACCTTGCTGTTAACTACCCGGAGTCCAAGACAGGTATCTTTTCTCTGCCTTGAATCTCACACAAGAGGTCAATACTTATTGGAAATGAACAAAACTACAAGAAATGTCTGTAATAAGAAAAAAGAAAAATATGACTACATGACCAAGATCTCCCCAGCAGAAGGGAAGCAGCGTCTTTGAGGGTCTTGGGTACCCTGACTGTCCTGTGCACCCCACTTCTATCATCGGCTAAGCGCTCCGATTAGACAGGTCATGAACATAAAATACCAGCTTATTTGTTTTTAAATTATAAAAACAAGGTCTGTGGCATTCTTTTAATTACTCGTTAGGGTGTTCACTCAGAATTATTTTGGAAATATTCTTTTTTTAAATGTTATTGAGGTAAAATCATCATACAACATTACATTAGCTTCCAGTGGATCCCACCCTGGTGAAAATAAATGTTCTCTGACCTCTGTAGTCCCTCTGGATTTTTCACATCTGCGAATAGTGCTATCCAGCAACCTTCTGCCAGCCAGTGAGTCATGACATGTCTTACCTGATGGTCTTGATTCAGGAGGTATATCTTCCCATTTCTGTGCCTCTTTGAAGGCTACTCTCCGCTTCCACCCCGGAAACTTTCATTTTTCATTTCTTCTTTAAAAATAAGATAATTCAGTTGGGATGCCTGGGTGGCTCAGTTGGATGAGCGTCCCTCCAGCTTCAGCTTGGGTCAAGATCTCGTGGTTGGTGAGATCGAGCTCCACATTGGGCCCGCTCCTGTAAGCGCAGAGCCCTCTTCATATCCTCTGTCTTTCTCTGTCTGCCCCTCTCCCACTTGTGCGTGTGCTCTCTTTCTCAAAAATAAACAAAATAAAAAATAAAAATAAAAAGATTCAGTGGAACGAATAACTTATGTTTACAAATTCCTCACTCGTACTTAGACGTGACCTCAACCCTTTTTTATTAATTAAAAAATTGTTTAATGTTCATTAATTTTTGAGAGAGAGAGAGAGAGAGAGAGAGCAAGCAGAGGAGGGGAAGAGAGAGAGGGAGACACAGAATCTAAAGCAAGCTCCAGGCTTTGAGCTGTCAGCACACAGCCCCATGCGGGGCTCAAACTCACAAACCACTGAGATCATGACCTGAGCCAAAGTTGGACATTTAACCGACTGAGCCACCCAGGCACCCCTCAACCCTTTCTCTTTACCAGGGAATATTCCAAAGACATTTCTTGATTGCTTTCATTTTTCACGATGTTTGGAGCCCTTTGAAAATGTTAAGGAAATACGTTTTTCAAAAATCTGTCAACGAATTATTTTTTTACTTTAACTTAAGAGGAAATTTTAATTTGTATATTGTCATTATATGTTGGCCTTTAATTTTCAAAATTCTGCGATTTCATGCAGTTTTATACTTTTCAGTGACCCTATCACAGGGCTTGGGATTGATTTTTAACAAACCTAAATGTGAAATACAAAAGAACAAAGTGATCTGATTACAAATGTACCACCTACTAACTGAGGGTTGATGGCGGGTGGGGGGGGGTAGGTGATGGGCATTGAAGAGGGCATCGTTTGGGATGAGCACTGGGTGTTGTATGGAAACTAATTTGACAATAAATTTCATATAATAAAAATAAATACATAAATAAACATTAAAAAATGTACCACCTACAATGATATAAAAATTGGTTTAAAATCTGTTTGAAGTTGTATAGTTATTACCTCGCCCTAATAACAATGTGGGAAATCACTAGCGCGATTTCAGTAAGATCTGAGACCATTTCCAGACATAAGGCAGAATAACAGGATTCTTATCTCCCTCATTACCGGTAAGTTGTCTGTAGAGTTAAGGTCACACAGTCTAGCTGAGGAAGGACCTGTGTTTCCCTAGGTCATTATTGAAGGCCAGTTGACATAGTTCTGAAATTCAACCAGTGGGACACCGGAAGTGATGTTGGGTTCCCACAAACCACACCCTTCACCAAAGAAAGCCTTAGGATACTAACGTAACGTATGAGCCTAGAAACTCAATTCCGTTTTTGTTTTTTGTTGTTTTTTTTTTTTTTTTAAATTACAAAACAGGGTCTGCAGCATTATTTTAATTATTCATCAGGGTGTTCACTCAGAATTCTTTCGGAAATATTCTTTTTCTTTATTGAGGTATAATTGACACATAACATTATATTAGTTTCAGGTATACAACATAATGATCTGATATTTGTATACACTGCTAAATGATCACACAACAATACGTCTAATTACCATCTGTCACCAGACAAAGTTACAGGTTTGGTTTTTTTTTCTTGCGATGAGAACTTTGAGGATTTAGTCTCTTGTCAATTTTCAAGTCTACCTACACTACATCTTATTAACTACAGTCACCACGGTTTACGTTACATCCCCATGAGTTATTTATTTTATAATTAGAAGTTTGTGCCTCTTGACCCCCTTTAACTTGTTTCACCCACCCCCTCCCCCCAAAATGGCCTCTCCCAGTCTACATCGTCTGGGAGCATCTCTGTAGTCCCTATGTGTGTAAACATGAAGCCTGCTTTTCAGAATAAGTGAATAGGCCTTTGTCGCAGCAAGACTAAGCCTGGGTTTCAGTTTGCTGTCTGTGTGGGGCCCTGGGGGTGGTAGGCTGTATAGAACAGTCGTTCTAGTCCCGTGGGACACAGGTACACAATCCCTGCGCCCACCCACGGCCACCAGAGCCAGGCCATCAAGGAGAATCCCCAGCTAGTCCCTGTGCCCACAGGCTTCAGTGCAGGAGCAGGAGAGCACAGGGGTGGGCCATGTTCCTGGCTTTACGTGGGCAGCAGAAATTGTGGGAATTGATTGTACGTGCCTGCCTGAGGTAACCAGATAGAGAGTTTGAGGGGGCCTTAGCCTTTCCGGAAAGCTCTGTAAGATTAGCAACCGGGACTCCTTCAGAAATAGCCTAGACACTTTTCCAAATGTTACTTTCATGCTGGGCCTTGGGGTGAGTGAGTCCGCCTGAGAGCCCTGAGAAAACCCTCTTCAGCCATTTGGGTCTCCCGGACATAAGCCCCTTTGTTTCTCAAAGGTAGACATTTTGGGGACTTATCTCTCCAGTACAGGCTGCAAGAATCGGGGTGTATGCTGTGGTGCACAAACCTCTCCGTCCTGAGGGACTAACTCCTGCTTTGTGAGATCCCTCTCAATTATGGGTCATCATGCCAGAGTGGGTTTTTTAGCGAGACCATCCCTGTCTCTCCTATAGACCTTTTTATTCTCTGTTGTGGAGGAGTTGTTCAGGTAGCTTCTAGGTCTTTGTCAGAGATAGTTGTTCCACAAATAGCTGTATATTTGCTGTGTCCATGGGAGTAGGTGAGTTCAGGATCTTTCTAATCTGCCATCTTGGACTACTGCCCTGGAATATTCTTTTAATAATACTTAAGATTGGGGGCACCTGGGTGGCTCAGTCGGTTAAGTGTCTGACTTCAGCTCAGGTCATGATCTCAGGGCTCATGAGTTAGAGCCCCACATCAGGCTCCGTGCTGACAGCTCAGAGCCTGGAGCCTACTTCAGATTCTGTCTCCGTCTCTCTGTGCTCCTCCCCCGCTTGCGCTCTGCCTCTCAAAAAGAAATAAACATTAATTTTTTTAGAAAAATATTACTGAAGATTGTATGGTCGCCATTTAAAACCTCCAGAGGGCACAAGATTCTCCTCTCTTTTCCTGGAAAAGATTTCCTTCTGGGCTATAAATATTACAATCCTACTTCTGGTGATGTAAGAGACCCACAGAACAATTTTTCAAAAGAAATATTTGCCAATATTCCTTGGGAATAAGTAGCATTTAAATAATTATGCTTTTGTGTTGATCCAAAGGAAATGGCTGAGGCTCAACTGTTTTGCCCTACAAAGTGGCCGTTTCATATGGGTCAGCCTGGCCCTGTGACTGCTAGAAGTATATCACACCATATGTTTGTGGCATCTTATAGTTGACAGTCCTTCAATATGTATTATCTTCTTTGATCCCTAAAATAATCCATTTTAGGGTAAGCAATGTATAGTTACTATTCCCTTTTTACAGATGGAAATCTGTGCTTTAGAAAGATAAAATGGCCAGGCCTGAGTCGTGTCCCTTCAAAGAAGGAGAGCTCCCTGCAAAGCAAGGCCTCTGCGTGCAGGTGCATGCATTGTGTTGGAGCAAGGATGCTCACTCAGCCCAGGGAAGTGGATGCAGGCTAAAATGGAGGCAGTGTTCTATTCCCCAGGATGGGGTGCTCTTTTCCAATTTACCCCCAAATCTGGCCAGATGTAAACAGAAACAGAATCATTTCTTGATGGCAGGACTAATCCTTCACAAAGCACTCTCACTGAGTTATTTTGCCAGTGGAGGAAAAGCTATTGAGTTACCGGGTTGTGTTGCCCTCTTGGTTTGTTACAACTTTGTGAACTTTTTAGGGGCATGGTCATTGTAAAAATTACCATATAACATGATAAGGAAGTAAGAAGTGTAGTTAGCAGAATTTTTAAATGGCTCCCCAAATGTCTGCCTCCTGGGATAGATGCCCCATGTTCATTTCCCCTTGAGTATGGACAGAACCTCTGACTATGTCAGGATAGTCACTCCCATGGATAAGACTCTTAGCCTCTTGGATGGAGAAAGGTTCCCCTGCTTGATTTTATGAAGTAATCTGCCAAGTTATAAGAGCAGCCTCTAGAAGCTGAAAATGACCCTCAACTGATAGTCAGCTAGAAACAGGGACCTCAGTCCTACAACGTCGGGGAACTGAATTCTGTGAAAAACCGGTGCACTTGCTTGGAGGAGAACCTTGAGCTTCAGATAACACCTTGATGTCAGCCTGGTAAGATCATGTGGAAAGAACCCATCTAGCCTGTACCTGGACTCCTAACCCATGAAACTGTGAGACAATAATAGTTTTGTCTTGTTTTAAGTCCTTAAGTTTGTGGTAATTTGTTACACAGCTATAAAATACTAAGAGAGGGAATACATCGAATTGTTTAATGGTTGGACTGGATGGGGATCAGACTGAGTTACATAAGTATTCACTCTATGGTCCTGAATTTAAGCAACACTATATCTTTGTGAAGGGAATAGTCCATAACCCACTATTTTAAACACAAAAGCAACATGATATCAGCATATATTTATTACGTATTCAGTCTCTTTAAAACAACATAAAAATAGGCCTTCTATGATGGGTACATGCACATTTTGCTGCTTTAATTATTATAAACAATGGAATATAATGTTCTTGTTTTTTAGAAAGTTTAAAGAAATGCAGTTTTGTTAGTGGTTTTTAACATAAAATAAATAATTGCTGAGCTATAATATTAGATTTTATTGACATCTGTATGGTCCTATTTGTGTGTGTTAGCCGCACATTACAGATGAGTGAGTTAAATCTTATTTTAGTTGAAATAATGTGCTAGGAACTAGTAATTGGCAATATTGGACTATGAATTTAGTTTTTCTGACTCCTAAGTTTGAGATTATTTGATCATAGCACACCCATGAGAGTAAAACAAAAGGAAATATACTAGAGAAAGCTAGAGGTTTTCCCACAATAGCAAAAGTAACAACCACAAGAAAATACTTTCATTAGGAGCAATGATGTTGGTGGATGTGGTATAAAACCTGGTTTCCTCCCTAACTATGTTAGAGCTTCAGGTTCGTCTAGATTAATCTCTTGAGAAAATTCTCCTGGTTCCACTCCTTGTTAATTGTCCAGAATCACATTTTTTACCTTTTTGGTGATGACGGGATTTGTAGAAGTCCTTCCTCTTGACAATTCTTAGCTTTTTGCTCATCCTTTGAGTAGAAGTTTTAGATTGTCTCAAAGGGTTTGGAGTCTGTCCTCACATAATTCTGCATCTTGTTTTTTCTTTGCTTCTGGAATTCTAACCTACTTTATGCCCTGGATCCTCCTGGAGGGTGCCAAGGACACCTTGGGTTTGACCATATGCCTTTTTGGTCCAGCTTCTATTGTTCACAATGAGAAGTAAAAGTTGGAATATTAAACCAATGAGCTATGTTCACCATTTGTTTCCTTCATATGAAGTATGGAAAAGAAGCAACTTTATACACAGAGTCACTTGTTAATTTTATAAATGCTTAATTACTAAAATATTTTTTCCATAAATTAGGTATCTAATTATAATTCCATTGGTTAAAAATAATCAAGACAGACTCTATAATCAATCAGGTAAGAGATATCCATTACACAATTTAACTATTGCCAGTTTCATATTATAGAGAAAATATAGAGACAGAAGAAAACAGCAGTATATATTTTTTCTATAATAAAAGTGGATACCAATACAATGAATGGACATAACATAAACTCAGATATGTTATTTCATAATAACTTTAGTTCATTCTGTCAACAATCTGGAGGTGCCTGGGTGGCTCTGTTGGTTAAGAATCCAACTTCAGGGGGCGCCTGGGTGGCTCAGTAGGTTAAGTGGCCAGCTTCGGCTCAGGTCATGATCTCACGGTCAGTGAGTTCAAGCCCCGCGTCGGGCTCTGTGCTGACAGCTCAGAGTCTGGAGCCTGTCTCGGATTCTGTGTCTCCCTCTCTCTGACCCTCCCCTGTTCATGCTCTGTCTCTCTCTGCCTCAAAAATAAATAAATGTTAAAAAAAAATTAAAAAAAAAAAAAAAAAAAAAGAATCCAACTTCAGCTCAGGTCATGATCTCATGGTTCGTGAGTCGAGCCCTGCATCTGGCTCTGTGCTGAGCCTGGAGCCTGTTTCAGATTGTGTCTGGCTCTCTCTGCCTCTCCCCCTCTTGCTCTCTGTCTATAAGTTTCTCTCAAAAATAAACATGATTTTTTTTTAAGTCAATAATCTGGGTGGGGCGCCTGGGTGGCGCAGTCGGTTAAGTGTCGGACTTCAGCCAGGTCACGATCTCGCGGTCCGTGAGTTCGAGCCCCGCGTCGGGCTCTGGGCTGATGGCTCAGAGCCTGGAGCCTGTTTCGGATTCTGTGTCTCCCTCTCTCTCTGCCCCTCCCCCGTTCATGCTCTGTCTCTCGCTGTCCCAAAAATAAATAAACGTTGAAAAAAAAATTAAAAAAAAAAGAAAGTCTGGGATGTGTTTTCCATAAGTAGTTCCTGGATTCCAGATCAATGAGTCTTTGATTCCTTTATTTATTGACCTAAAAAACACAACAACAACAACAACAACAACAACAACACCCCTTTTACCTCTTCTCTGGTTATTTTGAAATAAATGTGTTACTTATTAACAAGTCCACCTGTAATTATCTCCATCATCTTCCTCATGGTTTAGCCCAACATCATTTGTTCCCTTGTCTAGTGCAAAATTGGTCTCCCCTCACCTACTATTGACTCAATTTTTAATTCATACTGCAGTGAGTTATTTTTTTTTTATAATTTTTTTTAACGTTTATTTATTTTGGGGACAGAGAGAGACAGAGCATGAACGGGGGAGGGGCAGAGAGAGAGGGAGACACAGAATCGGAAACAGGCTCCAGGCTCTGAGCCATCAGCCCAGAGCCCGACGCGGGGCTCGAACTCACGGACCGCGAGATCGTGACCTGGCTGAAGTCGGACGCTTAACCGACTGCGCCACCCAGGTGCCCCTGCAGTGAGTTATTTTTACAAACACACATTGTAAAGAAATAGATTTCTATTAGCTCTCACAAATCCATAATTACTGTAGCCTAAAAGGCTCTTTATCTAGCCCCCCATATACCTTTTCAGTATCATTATAAACAATTCTCCTTTCTCTATATTAACCAGTTACACTGGACCTTTTGCCTCAGGGGCTTTACGTCATAAATCTCCTTATTTTCCTCCCATTTTGTTTCTCAGCTTAATGTCTATTCTTGTTTCAGTTCTCAGTTTATGTGTCACTTACTTTAGGAACCCTACGTAGATCCATACTTACCCTTGGACTAGGTCAGCTTGTTTTCTTTTCTTTTTTTAAAAGTTTATTTATTTTTGAGAGAGGGGGGGGACATCATGAGCAGGGGAAGGGCAGAGAGAGAGGGAGAGAGAGAGAGAATCATTAGGAGGCTCCTCACTGTCAACACAGAGTCCAAAGTGAGACTCAAACTCGGGAACCATGCGATCATGACCTACACCAAAATCAAGTCAGATGCTTGCTTAATCAACTGAGCCACCCAGGCACCCTAGCTTGCTTTCTTTTAAATTTCAATAGCACATGTTAGATCCTCATTGGCTGTCATCCCCCCTTGACTATATATTTAGGGACAGCAAGATCCTTACTTACTTTGTGTTACAGTCTTTCACCAGAACCCACAACAATGCAGGCGCTACAACAGTGCAATCTCATTGCCGACACTTGAAAAATACATGTTGAATGAATGACTGATGGGGCTGCTTTGCTCTGATGGGACTGAATTGGTTCCTGGATACCAGCTGTCCCCAGTGTGATCAGCTACTTGCAAGCTGGAGGTCTTTTCCCAGTTATGAAAGAATACAGAGTTTAGAAGACAGAGAAATAGCTCACCACTCCTCTTTGTCCTCACATGCCCTGAACCATAGCTTTTTTTAATAAGCTGTTGGGTCCTAGTCATTTTGTGTCAGGAACAGAGTCGTTTTTCTTATAATCCCAAAGAGATTCTGCTTTGTCTGTATTCATGAAGAGAACGGGGCTAAGTGTGTGTAATTGCTGGCTCTTGTCCTAATCAGAAGCTTGAAGAACTAAAAAAAAAAAAAAAATGACATATTCCTTGTCTTCTGTCTGAGAATTTTCATATTGACATCCATCAGTGGTCAGCTGAAAAACTGTGCACTGTGTGGAACAGGGCTAGGGATGGAAGAAGGAATGTCAGTGCTTTATCCAAAACAAATTTCTCAATTGTTTGACAGTTGAGAAATAAGAAAAGACGCAGTCAATTTGGATGTGTTTTCTCACTTGTGACCTGAAGTCTTTTGGCAATGCACCACGCTAGTCAAGAATGGGAGAAGAAATATGGCCACGGTTTCTTCTTTAAGGTTTTAGGGCCTCAAGAGCACAGACGAAACACCTAAAGACGAGGTAACAATATTAATGATAATATTAACATTTAGATATAGCTCGACTTTTATATGCTAATGTAAACTAACAAGATAGAATACCAAGATGAGTTTTAAACAAAATTCCGTAAGAATAGTGTTAAACATTGCACACAAGACAAAATATTTATCTGTAGTTTGAATTTTATTCTAATTTCTATATCTTATTAACTGTGGCCCCAAACATGATGGAAGCTTGAAGATATAGTCCACCCCCCAGAAGGCATCGAGATCATCCCAGTTCTGACATAGGCCTGTTCTGTCGAATTGTTTACACAACTTTCTTCTGAGAGTCAGGAACTCTGAATGATTTACATAGTTACTCTTAGGACATTAACTTATAAACCAAAGAAACAAAGGACTGTGAAGAACTGTGAGGTCTTGGAGATTTTTACCCTACATGCAAACTAACAAATTAGCCTGCTATGGTTTCATGGCTCCTGGCATAAGACATGTGACTCCTGGGTCAGAGACAAATGACTTCATGACTCACAGCACAGCAAGAACATGAAGATAATATTTGTGCTGATTACCCTTGCCTCTCAAATCCTACAGGGGTGACACTGAAGGACCCTGTTGGATCCCACACACATAGATTTGTGTCCCAGCTGAGGAACCTAAACTCAAGAAATCTGAATATTTTATAATAGGCTGCAAGCATGCCTGCCTTTTGTACCAGAAATGGACACTGTCTTGAATTTCCAAGGCTGGGAAAGATATCCCCTACATCACAAGGAAGACAGAAAAGTAAGAGAACCATGAATAATTGTTACATACATTAAGAGGGAAAGAATAGTGCATGTTTCTCTTTTCCTTCTATTTGTCTTGGCTTGTATATAGACAACAGAACACCTCAAATAAAACAATGCTTGGGTTACTACAATTAACATAAATTATTAGACATTTAGTTGTGTCTTTTTTTTCTTGTCTTCCTTCATCATGGTCCAGAGTAGTATTTTCTTAGCATACGGTAAGGACTCAAAAATGCTTATTGTCTTACGAATGCTCACATGGGTGTCAAATAAGCATCACCGGGTCTCATCTCTAGAAAAAGCAGCAACTATACAGATGAAAAAGTCAGCAACCACTGGATCACCCCTACTCAGACTTCGACCACACATCTTCCATACCTAATAACATCCAGATATAGTGCAGAGATGTCACCTTGTATAGAAGATTACTATGATTTTCCATCTGTGTTACCTTGATAAAATTAAACAATGCTGGGCAGCCCCACTTTATTTATGCGTAGGAAGAAAAACAGTTCTACTAGAAATTGTCATGTTTGTTGTGTGTATCAGGGCGAAACCTGTGAAAAACACTTCCTTTACCTATGGGAAGCTGATACCTCATAAACATGTGGCCTTCTCCTGCAGAGTGTAAAGATTGGTAAATAAAGAGCTCTCTGATAGAAAAGTGCTCATCCCTGTGAGGTCAATGAGTCCTTTGAAGACACCACCATGGTTCTATTCAGTGCCCTGGAAGAGTTCATTAACCCAACACAAATAGACCATTTACTTCTACCTAGAGGATCATGCTAATTAAATTGCTCTGTTTACCCACCTATGTCCCAATTTTCTATGAATACATGAATGTCTTGAGTCTCATTCCCTCTGTCTTTGTTGAAGGCAGAGATGATTACAGATTCACGCTCGCTAACTGATACTTCTGCGATAGATCTCAGGCGTCACTGGACTTCTTCAGAACCAATTTTTAAAAAGTTTGTCACAACAGTGTTATACCTAGCAAGGGCAGCCCAGATGGAAAAATGTTAATCTTGTGTATGCTTATAAAGTCTATAATAGTTATCCAGGGGAAAGTTTTATTATTATTTTATTTCCTTCAGGCTACAATTCAAAATGTCATTTCTCCTACCTAAGGCTATTTTCTACATCTGTGTTATCTATTCCATCCTCAGGGATCTGAAATTATGACTCATCTCTCTTTTATGTATTCAAACTCCTTCTGTGTCTGTCTGTGTCTGTGTCTGTGTCTGTGCCTCTGTCTCTGTCTCTGTCTCTGTCTCTGTCTCTGTCTCTCCTTTCACTCTCTCTCATCCTCTTTCTCTCAACTGGGGCTTTTCCACTGGGTTTTCAATGTGCTCATGCCCCCTTCTTAAAACACTAACAAGAAATAATCTCTAGGTATCTCACTCCTCCTGGTAACTTTCTTCTCTATTTTCTCCACTTCAGACCCAAACTTCTCCAAATAATTATTTTTGTCATTGTCTCTATTTACTCACTTTAATCCAAAATGGATTTGATTACTTTAGGTTAACACTGGTGTCTTGTTCACCAGAGCTGAGATTTCCAGTCATTTTTGTACAAGCCTTCTCAGCTGGATTCAAATTTTGACTTTTTCTTTTTTAATTTTTCTTCCTTGGTGGTTAGAGTCTCCAGATTTTACTTCCTACCGTCCTGATGCTCATTCCCATCTCCTTTCAGACTCGACCTCATTTACTTCGGACATGAAATGCTGATCCTAAGGACTCTTTTTTTCTTGTTGTATATATTTTCCATTGAGTTAAAACATACCTGTCCTTTGAATTGCAACATATTTATAAATGATTTATAAATCGAGCCCCTATATCCTCTGATTTGGGGGCTCATATACCCATCTGTCTTCTTGACATTTTGTTTTTGAGACTCCAAGTCCTCTAAAACTAATAAAATTCTCCAATTAAAATTCATCTGTACTTCCTTGATCCCCACTCCATGCTCCTCCCAAAACGCCATCTACATTATTATTCAAGTCAAAAATCTTGAGTCTTCTTTGAAACCTTCCTTCCCTAAACTCACTAACAAATATTATTGATTTTTCTTTCCTCCATAATAGCTCTGATCATCTGAAGTATTCTGTTCTGGACCACATTTTCAAAATCTTCCTCAAAGATGAGGGTAGTGGTCTTCTAAGTTGTCCTTCTGCACCCATCCTGATTCCCCTCTAATCATTACGAAAATAAGAGTTTTCAACATGTATGAGTCCAAAAAAAAAAAAAAATCCATGTCAGTTTTTTAGTCTCCCATTGTCCTTAGAAGAAAGCAAACCCTTCAGTGTAGCCAACCATGCTTTCTCCAGACACTCTTTCCATGTTCTTCCTCTGCTGAGCTCTAGCTTTGTTTGTTCTTTTCATCCTTCACATCACGCACACTCTTTCCCCACCTTGGTTCTTGTGCACAAATTGTTGCCTATCCTTGGATGTGCTTCTCCTGCATATTCTCCTGCTTACCTCTAAATCATCCTTCAGCACTCAGGGCAAGGTTCTCTTGATCAGGAAAACCTCCTTCAATTCTTTCACTAGGTCAGTTTTCTCTATGATGTGTTCTCAGAACATGATTATACCTCTCTCTTGTAGCTATTGTCACATTGACAATATTATGTGTTTAACATGATGATTTAATGAATATCTGTCTCCTCCTTCAGAATATAGCCTGTAGAGGCACCTGGGTGGCCCAGTGGTTAAGCATCAGACTCTTGATTGCGACTCATGTCATGATCTCATGGTTTGTATGATCGAGTCCCAAGTCCGGCTCTGTACTGTCAGCACAGGGCCTGCTTGGGATTCTCTCTCTCTCCCTGTCTCTCTTACTCTCTCTTTCTCTGTCTCTGTCTCTCTCAAAATAAATAAAAATAAACTTAAAAAAATTGTCTATATGAAGTTAGAGATAGGTCTATTTTTTTCTCACTAGGAATTACCACAATAAGAGGCTTATGAGAGGCACTCAGTAAATGATTGGTGACTTAAGAAATGAACAAACAAACGAAAAACCCAGCAGATTTTGAATAAAAAGCTTATAGAACAGAAGAGAATAAAAGGTGATCAATGAAAGAAAGAAAAAAAGGAGGAAGGAGAAAAAGAGAAGAACAAGGAAAAATGGAGGAAAAAAACTTGTTTGGTGAAAAAAAATTCTTAAATATTTGCGAGGTGCTAAATATTGTATTAAGATACTTATAAGTACTGCCCTTGAAACAAATCCAAAGGATGAACTATTTTAATTTCTGTCTTATAGATGAGACAACTGAAGCATAGGGAAGTTCAGGATTACAGTATGTGGAAGGGGTAGGTTTTAAACTCCATCTGTTTGAATGGAGTGAAATGGATTAAATTAGAATTTTCAAGTCCAAGATTATAATTTTGAATTAAACACTTACGGTAACATAGAACTCCTGAAAATTTTTAAGGAGGCAACTCATGTCGTACCTATATATAAAAGGTATATATATAAAAAAAAATAATCCAGTATCTTTAACTAGATCAAGAAAAAAATCAGTAAAATAAACAATTAACTATCATATGATTCATTTTTTTATTATCAGGATATTGTTTTCAAATTATAAAATGGCAACTCATGTGAGATAACAATAGTTTTTATTCAAGTTTTATTGAGGTATAATAGACATATATCATTGTATACGTTTAAGTTGTACAACATGATGATTTGATCTACATATATATTACGAAATTATTATCACAATAAGTTTAGTTAACATACCATCATCTGACATAGTTACTCTTTTCTTGTGATAAGAACTTTTAATATCTATTTTCTTAGCAACTTTCAAATATATAATACAGTATTGCTAACTATAGCTATCATGCTATCCATTATATTTCAAACTTATTTATCCTATAATAGGAAGTTTGTACCTTTTGACCACCTTCACCCATTTCCCCCATCCTATGCTCTGCCTCTGGCAAACACCAATCAGTTCTGTTTCTGTGAGTTTGTTTTTTTAAGATTCTACATATAGATGGGATTATAAAGTATTTATTTTTCTTTGACTTATTTTGTTTAGCATACTGCCTTCAAAGTCTATCCGTGTTGCTGCAGATGGAAGGATTTTCTTCTTTTTTATGGATTAATAATATTGCCTTGTGTGTGTGTGTGTGTGTGTGTATGTGTGTGTGTGTATTCCTTGGACTCTCTTAGTTTAAACATAATTATTAATACTTTTGCTTGTTATTCTATACTTTATAAGTGTTTTGTGTGAAATCTATCTATCATCACAATCACTCCATAAAAGAGGTAATATCACAGCAAATTTTTGGGTTTGGAAACTCAAGTGGAGACAGGCTAATGTACCTGCCAGACATCACTCAGGAGTAGAGCATGAAAATTAACAAACTTTTTACTCCAAACCTTGAAGTTGATTGGAAGTCAGTTGGAGAAGAATTTTTAGAAGAAAAAAAAAGAGCTTTCCTAAATGTTTAAAGTAAAAAAAAGCTAAATTTGCTAGTTTAATAAAAAAGGAAAGTATTAAGAATTCTATAACATCTCATTAGTAACAGTTACAAAATTTTGTGACTTTAAAGAACAGAAATAAAATTAAACTTTGTTTTTATCCTAGTTATTAGCATCCTATTTTAATTTTACTATTCTCAAAGCATTTTCTTAGTATTAATTAATTTTAACCAGAAGCAGGTATTAATGATCTGAAAATGATATGTACAAAAGAAAAGCTAAGTAAAACTCTCCTTACAATACATTTACTGCTATTACAAAACCAGCTGAAAGTCTAAGAGCTAGGATAAGAAAATATTATTTCTAGAAAACACATAATGTCTTAATTAATGAACTATGTCAAAATTTAAAATCTCAAGTCACGTTGAAAAACAATGGTTTTCATATTTATGGCAAGCATATGTTTTTGGTGTGTATAAACTTATTTTTCTTTACATAAATCAATTCTTAAAAGCTTTCATTGGGATCAGGTAAGGTTATTAGTTGCCTTGTTAGTTCGGGGAAACATCTGATTTCCCAATTTTTGGAAATAATTTGGAAATCTCAGTTTCTGAGGAGTTAAGAGTATGCTTGTTTCCATCCTTAGTCAGTGGAAAATATTTTTAATAAATAGAACTAAATCTGCCAGTAATGTCCCAACTCAAGAAATTAACTGGAACACAAAGTCAAAAAAGGGGAAGAGAGGGAAAAGACACATAGACACATGCAGTTTCAGAACCTTTATTTTGATGAAACTCATTGATGTTATTAAAACAAATAAGGATACAGTAAATTTCCTTTACCGGTGTTATCATAATGATAATATATTAGAAATGACTTTTTTTTTTAATTTGAGAGAGAGAGAGAGAGAGAATCTCAAGTAGATTCCATGCTCAGTGCAGAGCCCAAAGCAGGGCTTGAACCCATGACCCTGGGATCATGACTTGAGCTGAAATCAAGGCTTGAGTGCTCGACTGACTGAGCCACCAAATGCCCATAGGAATTATTTTTAAAAATAGATTGAATGAGGTTAAAGGAAGAAGAAGCACTAACATTTAAATAGTGAGAAATGATGCTCTTTTTGTTTCTTAATATATTATCATGACCTCCATATCATCTCTCTGAATTAGGGGACTTTATCCCCATCTATGTTTCTCACAAGTTGATAAAATCTATGAGTTTTTCATGAACATGAAATGTCTCTCCTTTATTTAGATCATTATTTGATTTCTCTATCCATGTTGTATAGTCATGCACCTCTTTTGTTATATTTATCCTTTAGCATTTTAATCCTTTTATTGATATTGTGAATGACATTGTTTTCTTAATTTCATTTCCATATGCTCATTACGAGTATATAGAAATACATTTTTTTTCTTCAGTAAATCTTTTATTTTTTTTTATTTTTTTTTTTTATGAAATTTATTGACAAATTGGTTTCCATACAACACCCAGTGCTCATCCCAAAAGGTGCCCTCCTCAATACCCATCACCCACCCTCCCCTCCCTCCCACCCCCCATCAACCCTCAGTTTGTTCTCAGTTTTTAACAGTCTCTTATGCTTTGGCTCTCTCCCACTCTAACCTCTTTTTTTTTTTTTTCCTTCCCCTCCCCCATGGGTTCCTGTTAAGTTTCTCAGGATCCAATGTTCATAGCAGCACTCTCAACAATAGCCAAATTATGGAAAGAGCCTAAATGTCCATCAACTGATGAATGGATAAAGAAATTGTGGTATATATACACAATGGAGTACTATGTGGCAATGAGAAAAAATGAAATATGGCCCTTTGTAGCAACGTGGATGGAACTGGAGAGTGTAATGCTAAGTGAAATAAGCCATACAGAGAAAGACAGATACCATATGGTTTCACTCTTATGTGGATCCTGAGAAATACATTTTTTTTATATCAATCTTATGTCCTGTGTCCTTGCTGAGCTCATTTATTAGTTCTAATAATGTATTTAGGAGGAAGGTTGGGGGTGGGTAAGAGTGTTCTTTGGGATGTTTTATATCCAAAATCCTGTCATCTACAAATAAAGACAGTTCTGCGTCTTCCTTTCAATATGGAATTAATACTTTGTGCCTGACTGTTCTGGCCACAACCTTCTGCACAAGATTAATGAGAAGGGGTGAGAATGAACAGCATTGCTTTGTTCCTAATCTTAGGAAATTCATTTAAAATGTCACAGTTATGTGTAATGTTAACTATAGGATTTTATTCATTTGTTTTTGTTTGTTTCTTTTGTAGATGCCCTTTATCAAGTTAAGGAAATTTTCTTCTATTTCTTATCTGTTGAGGGTTTTTTTAATATAAATATATAAATGGGTATTGCATTTGTTTTTTTCTGCGTCTATTGAGATTTTCATGTAAATTTTGTCATTTATTATGTTTATGGGGCATATTGATTAGGTTTTTGCTTTTGTTTTGTTTGTTTTGAGAGAGAGAGAGAGAGAGAGAGAGAGAGAGAGCATGTGCAAGCAGGTCAGGGGCAGAGGGAGAGGGAGAGAGAGAATCTTCAACAGGCTCCATAACTCAGCACAGATTGCGATAAGGGGCTTGATCTCAGGAGTGTGAGATCATAACCTGAGCCAAAATCAAGAGTCAGGCTTAACCAACTGAGCCACCTAAGTCTGATGTTGGGGTTCTTATATTAAGTTAAATCTTGCATTTCTGATATGAATCCCACTTTGTCAAGGTTTACAATACTTTTTTATAGGTATTGCTGGCTTTAGCTTACTAATATTTCATTGAGAAATTTTGTGTCTACAGTCGTGAGAGATACTATTCCATCATTTGAAATGAATGCCTTCAGTTGGCTTTAGTATCAGAGCTAAGTACTAACCTAATGGAATGAGTTGGGAGGTCTTTCCTCTTCCTTTATTTTTCTAAAAAATTTTTTGATGAATTGTGATTTCTTTTTTAAATGTTTGATAGAATTTACCAGCAAAACTGTCTGAACTTGAGTTTTTTTGACAAGCAGCCATTTCTATTACTAATTCAATTTTTTATTTATAATCCATGTATGCAGATTTCTTGTTTTGTCTTGAGTCCACTTTAGTAGATTATGTCTTTCTAGGAATTTGTCACTCTGTTTTAGCTTGTCTAATTTATTGGTATAATGTTGCTCTTGGTGATCTCTTAGAATTCTTTTAACTTCTTTAAGTTCTATAGAAATGTTCCTTCTTTCATTCCTGGTTTTGGTAATTGTGTGTTATCTTTTCTTCCTTGATGCTTCTAGCCTTAAGTGTTGTCATTTTATTGATCTTGTCAAATCATCAACTTTTGGTTTCATTAACTTTCTCTGTTTCTCTGCTTTCAATCTCATTAGTTTTTGCTCTAGTCTTTATTAGTTAATTCCTTCTTGTTTGGGTTTAGTTTGCTATTCTTTTTCTATTTTTTAAGGTGGAAGTTCAGTTTTCCAATATAGGTGTTTAAAGCTATACATTTCTCTGTAACTACTAGTATAATGTCATCCCATAAATATTTACATTTTAAAAATTCAGTTAAATCTATTTTCTTTTTCTTTTTTTTTATATATATATATGAAATTTATTGACAAATTGGTTTCCATACAACACCCAGTGCTCATCCCAAAAGGTGCCCTCCTCAATACCCATCACCCACCCTCCCCTCCCTCCCACCCCCCATCAACCCTCAGTTTGTTCTCAGTTTTTAAGAGTCTCTTATGCTTTGGCTCTCTCCCACTCTAACCTCTTTTTTTTTTTTTTTCCTTCCCCTCCCCCATGGGTTCCTGTTAAGTTTCTCAGGATCCATATAAGAGTGAAACCATGTGGTATCTGTCTTTCTCTGTATGGCTTATTTCACTTAGCATTACACTCTCCAGTTCCTATTTTCTATTTTTTCTTATAATCTGTGTTGACCCATGGGTCATTTAGAAGTGTCTTGCTTAATTTCCAAATATTTTCTTCTTTCTTTCCATCCTTCTTCCCTTTCTCCTCCCTCCCTTCCTTCCTTCCTTCCTTTCTTCCTTCCTTCCTTCTCTCTTTCTCCCCCTTCTCTTTTTCCCTCATCTTCCTCTTCCTAATCCTTTCTCTCTCTCTCTCTCTCTCTCTCTCTCTCTCTCTCTCTCTCTCTTATTTCCTGTTCTCTCACAAAAATACAATGCTAATATATTGAGATGAATTGTCTCAGACTTTAAATAAAGATGGTGGCCCCAAACCAATATCTGAGCTAAATAATTCAGGACAAGGTATTCAAAGTTTGACTTTGACTTGGCCCAGAATAAAGCCTGAAAAATATCTTAAAGTTTCAAGTGATAAGTAATGGTTTCTGTGTTAAATAAAATACAGAATAGGGTTTTATTCACATGAAACAAAGTAAAAAAAAAAGATATTTTGATGAATCTTAGATGTAAATCTTATATGTAATATTTATTTAAATATATTTAAATCTGTAAATTATTTTTTATTTTGTTGTATTATTCACATTCTCTAAATTTCACTAAAGAGATCTACTTTGAGAAATTAAACCTTGACTTTGTGTGTGTACTATGGACCTGACACCATACCGTGTGTGGGAACAGGCACAACACAACATGTATAGGATTTGTGCTCTGCTGTGTAGGAGCTAGAAGCAGTATGGTGAAATGTCACCGCATGTGGCAAAAACAACAAAGACTAGGCAATGAATGGTAAGTAGCAAATAAATGTAAAAAGTGCTAATCAATTATAGACGGTTGAGAGCTTTTCCATTTGGGATGATGAAAAGCATTTGCAGCTTAAAATAATGAAATTAATTTAATTTTATTGGTATTGACTGGAAATGATACTATCTTAAGTTCTTTTACCATCCTCTGTTTTCAGGTGGGGACATGGCTACTTATGTTTTAGCTTATTGGCATTTCCTATTAAATACATAAAATTTAGTAAAATTAGTGTATATTTTACACTTCCTTATTTTAGAATTTGGTGAATATCTTGAATAATTAGTCCAACTTCTCAAATCATTTTTTCCAAACTTAATTTTCATTTAGTTTTGAAATCATAGTACAATTTAAGAAAACTTCAACCCATATGTTTTTATTCATCAGCTCGTAAGTTATTAAAGCACATTATTGTTTTTAATGGATATTTTATGCTCTAAAGACGTGTGTTGAGCTATTTCAATGACATTTTTATTCTGATTACAAAGCATCATAATTAGTTTTAACCAGGGATTACAAAACAATCTGGAAGAAAAGAATCTTCTCAGGTCTTGCCTCTTTTCACTGCATTGTCTTGACTGCATTGTCCCCGTGGGCATAAGACACTGAGTGTGGAATTATCGGGTAAGAAAGAAGAAATGGACACAAACCAGTCAAGGCATTTGTGGAACAGTTTTACTTCCAGTTGTAAGCAAAGAACACATTCAGGTTTATGACTAAATCAAGCAGCAGTGGGCATATTCGCTAGGTTTGTCGTATATCCTCTCTATAACGATTCAGATGAAATTATTGGAGATGCAGGTAGTGACGAAACCATGCCAAAATACAAGATATTTATAAAGAGAGAAAGAGCTGTAGTATGTTTGTGAAGGTGACTGAATGAGATGAGAAGATTCGTGGGTCACTGTCTTGCATTCTTAGGGAAAGACACCTTGACATAGTCCAGTGGCTATACAAGGGCTTCCAGACTGAATCAATAAATAGCATCATTCATCTATCTATCCAGTCACTGTTTAGCCCAAAGTAGCCACAGCCATAGAGAAGTAATGTGGGTAAAGGCTAGCCAGAGGAACTACGCTACACGCAGTTGAAATAGGTAGTTGCTAATGACATCAGAACATGGTTCATCCGAAGATACTAACTCCATACAGCTTGTCACTGAAATCTGGAAATCTATGATTAGGGAATCATTTCGTTAGCTAAAAACTTTGTCCTTTGAAAGAATTCAAATCACTCCATGAAAGGAAATGCAATAATCTTCCTCAACCACTGAACATTAGTGATCAAATCTATCAGATTCTTTTTAGGGCTTATGAGTTTCCATGGGGAAGCATGGGTTTTTCTTTATTTCAGAGTTTTGATAAGACTAGATAGATTTGTAAAAAGTCTTTAAGAATGGAATCTATTGGAGGTGACTGGGTGGCTCAGTCAGTTAAGCCTCGGACTCTTCATTTCGGCTCAGGTCATGATCTCACAGTTTATGGGATCGAGCCCCATGTCAGGCTCTGTGCTGACAGCATGGAGCCTGCTTGGAATTATCTCTCTCCTTCTCTCTCTCTGCCCCTTTCCCACTTGCACACTCTCTCTTTCTCTCAAAATAAATAAATAAACATTTAAAAAATTCAATCTATTTTCCCAAGATCCCATCTACATAGTTTAGACATAGTAGAAAGAAACTTTCTGCCATGCTTATAGCCAATGCCAAAAGCAATCTGTCAAAGGAGTTTTGTAGTCAGCTGAGTTATTTATAATCTAATAAAAAGCAAACTTAATATATTCTGGCACAGTTCTGTTGGTGTGAGTTTTCATGAATAAATTTCATGAAATTTTATCCTCTATTGAAAGGCAAAATGCCAGGCAGCCCATCTCTACTGGGATGGGTTTACAGTATACAAAAAAGATAAGTTTTCTGCCAAGGTTTTAGAGTTATCAGCAAAATACTAGAGGTGAAAACCTAATATATAGAAATTTTGCCTGGCAAGTCCCAAACTGGCTCATAGTAGATGCCTTGTAGTATGAATGCCTGGATATTTTTTTTTCTTTTTTTTTAAAGGAACTTTTCAAACATTGTAGTGATATATGTCTTCACTTTATTATCACATCTTCATAAAGGAAGACATAATTGACAGCTGCTTTTATAGAGGTAATAACTGAGACTTAGGATGGCTATCTGAAAGTGCAATCTTTGAAGGAAGGGAAAGTGTCTGGTTCTATTCTAGGATATTATAGTTCCTTCCTTGCTCAAGCACTTCTTTCTTTGTTTTAAGATGTGAGAACCATGGAGATTCTTCAAGACATCTCTTAAGAATGTATTTCTATGTTTTTCAGAATAAAGTTTCTGAAGTCCATTCTAGGGCCAGGTAAGAGCTCAGACTCACGACGTGTAAAACTATCCGTGGGATTTAACATCTGAGTAGGCTGATAGATTCCTTTTTGCCCTTCTTTCCTATTGCAATGGAATTGAACCAAAGTTGTAATTCTTGGAGACTTCCGGAATGGTAAATGCGGTTCAAACCTGCATGCTAGCTGCTGTCTGCATGTTAAAAGGTAATTGACTAGGAGCAAGTACAAGTGCAATTGGATATGTAGGCTAGAGGCACTAAGTTGCAGCCTCAAAGAGGTCACACTGAAATGAATTTTTTAAAAGGACTATAAAATTGCATCTAAGATAGATGGGAAGCAAAAGCAATATTTAAATGAAATTGTTATGGATATAAGTCACTTTCCAGGCATTATAACTATTTCTAACATAAAATATGTTTTCACTTCATATATAAAACATTGTTATTATTCACATTTTATGACATGTTAACATATTAAAACTTAAATGTTTAATGCATATATTAAAATTTTGTGTCATCATTAACCCAGCTGATGAATTCTCTTTGAAAAAAATAATGGAAAAGATATATCAAGAGAGATAATTTTTACAATTAGAATAAAAATATGTAGCTCAAAGTGTGGTAAGATAAAAATGTCTAACTCGAAGTTCCAAACGCTTCCTTTTTTTCTTTTTTTTTTACTCATGAGAATCCTACTGCTATTTGTTTTCCTATTAAATGACATTTCAAATACTTTCCTATAAACGTAAATAATATCTCCTTTCAAGAAGGCAAATGGCAAACTAAATTTGAGATCTGGCTACATTTCTACACCCTACCCCAAACTAAATAGATGAACGTTGCTTTATAGATCGTATCTGAAGGGTAAATGAAGAAAGACAGTAAGTTACAGAAAACATGTCACTTGAAACTGGCATCTGCCCTTTAATTCAGGAACATCGCCCTAAACCCTGTCACTTTGGTTGACATCTGTTACATGTCTTGATACATGAGGTTCTGGAAAAGCACAATGTGACCTGAAGTTGGTTAGAAGACATATATAACATATTTATATATGTATAAATATGTATTTTAACTGTATTTTGTATATATATATATATATATATATATATATATATATTTGAAGCTGCTTTGATTTATCTATAGATATGGCTTCATCTTTATTAGTCTTCAAAAATGGAGAAAACACTGTTCACATACTGATCCACCTAGAGTTAGTAGTGGCTGCTGTTGGAGACATTGAAAGCCTTGTACACTCAAATTATGCATCCCCTGTGATATAGGAAATTTTTACCATTCATTGACTCCTTTGAATGAAAGCATCTCAAGAAGACTCTTGTTAGATGCATGCATATTACCTGAGATGGGTAAACCATGAATATACTTATGCTCATTATCATCAGTTATCACACTAATGGAGAAAAGATCCTTTGCAATAGAAAGGGAGAACTACACGACAAGACAATGAGTAGAAGTCATCTACAGACATTGCTACTCCAAGTGTGGTGCCCTGAGTCATAGTGTCAGCGGCACCTGAGAGACCGTTAGAAATGCAGATTCTTAGGTCCCTTTCCCCACCTACTGAATCAGGAGGTCTTCAGTGTGGAGCCCAGAAGTCTGCATTATAACAAGGTCCTGAGGAGATTCTGATGAGTGTTCACAGTTGTCAAGCACTGGTCTAAACTTGACAATAATGAAAAACCTGTCAGAATGAGAGCAGGGGATGAACAGAGTGGTATTTCCCACACCACTTATATTTATCACACACGTTTATTTGTATTAATTCATGATCTCAAATACATTTACCTGGAAAAAAATTAAATGGCCAGGATGAGTGTTACCTAAATAGTTCTACATTTTCATCTACCGTGATGACATTAATAAATTGAAACTACTCGCCTCAAAACATTGACTTACATAGGCTTCAAATAATTAAATAATTGCTAAAGCTTTGGAGTAGTCGGTAGGGAAGTTGACATTGAAAAGAATCATAATTTATACAGGTATTTTTATATGTGAAGGCACTGATAGATCTTTTAGGGTGAGTGGCGCACGAAACAAAACAAAACACAGCAACAACCAAAAACTTAGTACATGTGTAGCAGTTACTTCACATGCATGTGAAAGACAAAACCCTCACAGAAACACGGAATCAAAGGAATCGTAGGAACCTGTGAAGTTATCAAGAATCGTTTAGTCCGTAGATAACTGTGCTCACTAACGGCATAAAACCTTTGAACATGTGCTTTTGCTACATACCTACTCATTCAGTTGGCCTGTGTGACTCAAATGGGGAATGTTGTACGTGACTCTCCCGAACCTCATCTTGTTAGATTTAGTTCATTGCTCAAGCCCTGCTGAGAATTTGTCAGAGCCCAATTTTGCCATCAAACGAATTCACTGCTCTACCCTGTTTTGTGACATCTAGGAATTTTGCGCATAGGCCTTACTCAGGCACACGTTTGTTTTAATGGAATATCCTAGGGCAAGACCGTTGGCGAATTTATAATTTTTCAAATGAAAAAAGAGAACATGGGGCTTAGCTGATACATAAGTGTTTTTGCTATGATTCCACACGTGATTCCAGGTGTCTTATACAATGTGGCACACCCAAATTAATAGGGCTTATGGGAAAAATAGGTTTGGAAAGCTAGCCAAATCCTGCGAAATCTTGTAATCAGAATAACATCAAAACAACTGTCCTACTAAAAATGTAGCAGAACACTTCTCTACGGGCATTTGCTCCTAGCACCCTAATTAGTTACTCTTTTGCAAAATGAAACCATGGTGCACTTTCTTTATCTCTGGTGATATAAATCTGGAAGGGTGTTTAATTTTGAGAGCAAGCATTTTCAGCCAGAAGATGAAATGAGAAACCAAAACCCGACTTGAACTCAAGGCCTCAGTCATCTGATCTTGGGCTGACCTCTTCACTATTTTTTCCCTTCAGAGAAACGTTCTTAAGAGCACACCAGCAGGTTACGCTGGCCCTAGCTGGGATGTGTTTTTCTATCCCCATGTTTGCATTTTTCTCTTCATTGTTTTCTTTACCTTGAATTGCATTCCGGACACTTCTCGGTATCCAGTGTTTACTCTCAGTTGATAATGTATTTCAAGTTTCATCTTTTGTGACAAGCCCATTTTGACAACCCGTCCTTCCATATTGCTATAGAACTAATTACTAATTACATACGACAATCTTATACTCAACATACAACATCCCGTATTGCTATATCATATAGATATTGCATATCATACATATGCATGACGTATACCTATCTATCATCTCTCTATCCATCTGTCTATCATCTATTCCTGTCCTCATCTTCCATCTCCTGGTCTTGAGCTAGTTCATGTCATTACAATGGCAGAAGAATAATTGATCTAACAATGTATCCATTATTCAGTTGTATTAGTCAGGATTCTCTAGAGAATACATATCCTCTGGCGAGAATATATATCAGGAATACATATGCCTTATATGCATTTGTTGCTTTGATGGCTACAGATCGCTATTCATAGAAGTCCCAGAGTGGTCTATTGCACTGTTAAGAACTTCTGTTTCTCCAGACCCTTCCCAACACAGCAAAACCTTTTACATTTTGACAAAATGAGAGTTGACAAACGATATCTTCTTGCTTTTTTGTTATAAATGAGGTAGAACATCCATTGAAGTGTTTTAAGAACCACTGGTATTTTCTTCTCTGAAGAAGTTATCCATATCTTTTGCCTATTTTCCGTAATCTCACTGATAATTTTTTATGATAAGTGAGAGTTAGTTCTATAACAATGAAGAGAATAAGATAGGGTATATCACTGTGTTTTGACTTGCAAATATTTTGCAGAATAAGCTGTTGAATTAGTCTGGTTTCACCATAAGGACTTTAAAAAACTTCCTATGCATGTCAAAAGTTTAAATACCTTTTAATTGAAGTATTATATAAATATAGGGATCAATGAATTTTTTTTTTTTAATTTTTTTTTTTTCAACGTTTATTTATTTTTGGGACAGAGAGAGACAGAGCATGAACGGGGGAGGGGCAGAGAGAGAGGGAGACACAGAATCGGAAACAGGCTCCAGGCTCTGAGCCATCAGCCCAGAGCCCGACGCGGGGCTCGAACTCACGGACCGCGAGATCGTGACCTGGCTGAAGTCGGACGCTTAACCGACTGCGCCACCCAGGCGCCCCTGAATTTTTATTAAAAGAGGAAAGTCCATCTTTGTAAATACCACCCGAAGCAAGAAACTGCTCCCTAAATAGCTGCCCCCTATGACACTTCCAGTCACTATCACTCTTTCCCCAAAGGTAAAGTCACCAGCATACATGATTGCGTCTGTTTTTAAATTTTACGTAAATTTATTTATTTCTAATATTTATAATGTTTATTATATATCATAAAATTATACATGTATTTAAAAGTTTTATAGGTTATGTATTCTTCAGGTATTCAGCTTCCTTGGCTCAACAATATGTTTATGAGATGTATCCATGTTATTCTGTGTAGCATTGGTTTACTCTTCCTCAATTGCTGTATACGGTGGGCTAATATATCAAAATTGTTTTCATCTGCTCAGGCTGCTATAGCAAAATATCAGAGACTGGGTGGTATATAAAAACAGAAATTTATTGAGGTGCCTGGGTGGCTCTGTTGGTTGAGCATCCGACTTCGGCTCAGGTCATGATCTTGCACTTTGTGAGTTCGAGCCCTGTGTCAGGCTCTGCATGCCAGCTCGGAGCCTGGAGCTTGCTTCGGATTCTGTGTCTCCTTCTCTCTCTGCCTGTCCTCAACAGACTTCTTATATCCTCATATAATAGAAGAGGCTAGCAGCTCTGTGGCATTTCTTTCATAAGAACACTAATCTCTTTCATGAGGATAAGGCCTATGATCTTGTCACCTTCCAAAGGCCACACCTTTTTTAAACAATCCCACTGGGCATTAGGATTCCAAAGTATGAATGTAGGGGGCACACAAACATTCAGTCCATAGCAATAATTTATTTATGCCTCAACTGTAGGAGGACATTGAGGCTATTTCAATTTCTGGCTACTTCAAGAGTGCTGCTAGATCATGTTTGTATATGTCTTTTAGAGGACATATGTATATATCACTGTGGACTATACTTAGGACTGGAATTGCCAGATGACAGCATATACATATACTCAACTTTATTAAATACTATCAACAGATTATCTGATGTGATTCTAAAAATTTTCAGTCTTATCAACAATGTATTAACTGTCATTTTAACATTAGTCATTCTGTGTAATGGTGCTTTACTATGTGTGTATATCTGTTGTATTCTTGTTCTGACTACAAAAGTCGATAATCAGTTTTTTTGACTTTTACATTTTATTATTATCTTACTTCTGCTATCTTTGGGTTTAGTATGTGCTCTTTTTCTTTCTTCTTCGGAAGGAAGATTGGATCATTTATTTTTAACCATTCTTTCTTACAATATGAATTTAAGGCTATACATTTCTTCTAAGCATTGTTAGCTACATTCCCTAAGGTTTGATATTTTATTTTCCACGTCATTTAGTTAAAATGTCTATTCACTTTTTTTTTTAATCCGTGCGTTACTTTAAAGTGCATTGTTTAATTTCCAAGCAGTTGGGGGGAATTTCTAGTTTTCTCTTCTTATTAATTTCTAACTTAATTTCACTGTGGTCAAGTAATGTACTTTGTCTCCAAACTTTTGAAACTTGTTGAGGTTTGCTTTATGATCCAATATGTGGTCAATTTTGGTAAACATTCCTTGTGCACTCTGTTGTCATTGGGTGAAGCATTCTTATGTCAATTAGATCAGTTGGTTAATTGCATTTGTGAAGGACATAATATAAGATGGTCTGCAATTATTTTTGCCTCTGGGTAATCAAACCCTTATGTAATTCTCTCTTACGGTGGTTCGTGGATCCTGTGACTTGCTTCTGATCAATAGAATATGATTATGTTATATAAGATTGGACTATCAGTCTTGCTAGGAGACTTTCTCTTGCTGGTTTTGATAAAGCAAGTGGTGCGAGGGGGCGAGACACTGAACCTAAAAACAAGCAACAAAATGAGGGTGACACCCAGTCAACAGGTGGCAAAACACTGGCACTCTTCGTCCAGCTGGTGGCAAGAAGCGATTGTGCCAAGAAATGTGTGATCTCGAAAGCAGATCCCAGTCAAGCCTTGAGGAGAGATTGTAACTCTGGGCAATCCCTTGGTTACAGCTTTCGCAAGAGACTCTGAGGCAGAGAGGCCCCAGTGAAACCTTGCCAGGACTCTTGACCCACAGAAGCTTTGAGATAATGAATTAAGTAGTTTAAGAGGAAATCTGTGATTTGTTTTTAAACAGGGACAGATAACTCATAAGTGTTGTTTATAGCGTCCATAATCCTTATTGCCCTAGCCATAGAGAAAGATATGTAAGACTACCCTGTTTTTGTGGTTTTCTCTATTTCTCCTCTTAGTTCTATAACTTTTATTTTGCTTTATAAGTTTTGAAGCTGTATTTTTGATTGTACACAAATCTAAAATCTCTATGTATTTCTGGAGAATTTACTCCTCTATCAGTATAAACTATTCTCTTCCTCTCTAATAGTATTTCTTGTTTCGAACAGCTGTTAAAACTTTTCCTTTCTCTGTTTTTCACCAACTTTCCAACGATAAACTTAGTTGAGACTCTTTTTGTTTCTCTACTTATTCTCCACAAAACATATGGAATTTGTGGGTTGATATCTTTCATCACTTTTAGAATATCATTGACCATTATCTCTGTTTAGTTACTTCTGCCCCATTGGCTCTTTTCTACTTAGGATGCCCTACTTATATGCACGGTAACCATCATTTCTCACATGTCTCTAATTTTATTTTTTTTCTTTTTTTTTAATGTTTATTTATTATTGAGAGACAGAGCATGAGCATGGGAGGGGCAGAGAGAGGGAGAGACACAGAATCCGAAGCAGGCTCTAGGCTCTGAGCTGTCAGCACAGCGGGGCTCAAACTCACAAACCGTTAGATCATCACCTGAGCCGAAGTTGGACGCTTAACCAACTGAGCCACCCAGGCATCCCTCACATGACTCTAATTTTCTTTTATGAATTTTCATAATTTTTTCTTTATGTTTCAGTCTAAATACTTTCTATTGACCTGTCTTCCATTTCACTACCAGTAATATCTTTCAATTTATGCAATGGCTTGTTAAGACTCACAGTCGAATTCTTAATTTCATTTATTCAACACACATTAATTGAGTAGCTACTTTGTGACAGCACTGTGTTATGCCCTGAACATATATCAGTTTAAAAAGAACAAAATAAAAAAAAACATTAAGTGACAAATATCCTTACCTTCACACAGTCTACATTTTAGTATAAGTAAGCAGAAAAAAAATCAATCAATAAGTATATTGCATAATCTGTTAGAATGTGAATGTATCGTAGAGAAAATTAATGCAGAGGCTGATAGCAATAATGAATACTGCAATATTCGATAAAGTGGAAGGTGCAGAGTTTCCTGGAAAGGTGGCATTTGACCCAACACTTAAGAGAATCAAAAATCTTAGCCATATGAATTTTTGGAGGAATTTTATTCTAGACAGTCCTGGGGCTGGAGTATTCTTGGGAAATTTGAGAAATAGCAAAAATGCCATGTTTGTGGAACAAAGTGAGTGATGGGGAGAATAATCTGAGAGATCAAAGAGAAAACTGGTGAAGAGAAAGTGAAATCATAAGGAAAGACTGTAGGATCTTTTAAATCATTATAAAGATTTTGATTTTTGACTTGAATAGGTTGGAAAATTATTGAAGAGTTTTAGGCAGATGACTGATATGATCTGACAATTTCACAGAATTATTCTGGTTTGATTGTAAATGGTGCTAAAGTAGCAAAAATGGAAGCAGAAACACTAATTAGGGGGGTCAATTTTAATAATCCCCATTTGTGTCATGGTGTTTTGGATAAAGGTGGTACAGAGGTTGTAAATTATGGTGAGAACTTGTTGGATTTGGGATATACTTTGAAGGTAGAGTCAATGGTATTTAGTCTAATGTTTCCTGGTTTAATAATGAAATCTTTTATATCTATGTATTTTCTACTGTGTCTGGCTTTGGCTATAACATATATGTTTTATATAAGGGATCATAAGTATTTTAATTAGTTTTATCATTGGGGTGCCCGGATGGCTCAGTCAGTTAAGCATCAGACTACAGCTCACTTCATGATCTCACGGTTCGTGGGTTGGTTGGTGAGTTTGGGCCCCCTTGTGGGGCTCTGTGCTGACAGCTCAGAGCCTAGAGCCTGCTTCAGGTTCTGTGTCTCCGTCTCTCTCTGCCCCTCCCCCGTCATGTTCTTTCTCTCTTTGTCTCTCAAAACTAATAAATAAATGTTAAAAAATTAATTAGTTTTATCATAGACAAATAATTTAAGATTTTAAAATTTCTAAAGTACTGAGGTTATTTTTACATGAAACAAGTATTTTACCTTGCCTAATGTTTAAATTGTATTACATTATGGTTAATAAATCAATATTGTCTTTAATAGCTCTATTATATTAGGAATTTTAAGATTGCTGTTGAGGTACAGTATAGCCATTTTTTTTTTTTATTTTGTAAAATCTCATAGGCCTTTTGAAACAAATAGTATCTTTTCTTAGGCAAAAAGTTCAATAAGTGTACCTATGGAATCAAATTTTAAATTTTATTCTTGAACTCCTGTTTGTGTATAACCTGATTAACTTTTATTTTATTTTATTTTACTATTTTATTTTATTTTACTTTTTTAATATTTTGTTTATTTTTGAGAGAGAGAGACACAGTGCGAGCAGGGGAGGGGCAGAGAGAGAGGGAGACACAGAATCTGAAGAAGGTTCCAGGCTCTGAGCTGTCAGCACAGAGCCCGACACGGGACTCAAACTCACAAACCGTGAGACATGACCTGAGCTGAAGTCAGACGCTTAACCAACTGAGCCACCCAAGCGCCCCTAACCTAATTAGCTTTTAAAAATTGGTAATCATATTATAAGCATCTCTGACTGTATTTTTCTGAACTTATTTCACATTTTTTAAATATGTTGCAAGTACACAGATTACCCAAACTTATTTCAGGTTTTAAACATAATAGGAATGTGTAGATCATCCAAATAGCCATATCTTGATATTATGTTTATGTTTTCTTAATTTTGACCCTATTTTAGGCTTAATTTTAGGATAATTTTTGACTTAAAATCTACTTTGTCTTATATTTATTTCAGATTTCATGTCACATTTGCCTGTGAAACTTTTCCCTCTTATTCACATTCAGCTCAGTGAATATGGTTATTTAATGTTTCTTTTGGGAAAACAAATAAAGACAGATTTTTGATTAGTTTTATACGTTGACGTCCCTGCCTCTTACCTGGGGGAGTCTGGTCCATTTATATTATTTGCCACTTCTTTAATACTTGGAATATTGACACCTTTTCCCTGATTTTGTGCATCTTTATTTTCATTTCCATAGTTTTGTTAATATAAATATCCCTTGTTCCTTTTTTCTGTTATCATCTTAAATGTATATGTCTTACGTTCAATTTATATACCTAGTGGTCAATTTTGAATTTTCATTTTCTATGAACTATTTATTACATCAATATCAAAGAATGAAAGAAAAGGAACTCTCTCCCATTTTCTTATTTCTTTGTATATAACCTGAGTCATTTTAGACATTTAGGCATCATTATCTTAATATTTCTCTGCGTTTGGTTGTTTTCACAGATTTTTCCTTCCCATCTGTGTCTTAACACACGACAATATTCTTTCTATACTTCATTCCTTCTTTTGTAATTTACTGTTACATTTTGTATTTCCTTGAAATCATTTATTACCTTACTTTTCTCATCTTACTTCTCCAAAATTGATTTAGTATATTGTTTCTACCTTGTAGAGACAAAGTCTTTTTCATTTCTTTGAAGATACCAAATAAGCACATTAAAATTATTTTATCATTCTTGTACTTTCTTCTGATTTTTGAAGATGTGCTCTTTTTCTGAATCTTTAGGACATTTCTTTTTCCTTATGTTCCAGTATCTTTTCACAGAACCCTCAGCTGCCATCATTTTTTCTAATCAACAGTCCTTGACTAGAAAAATAAAGATATATATCTATATGGTACCTGGGATTTGCCAACAGGTAGAATATCTGGCATGTTTTTTCCCCCCACCCTTTCTAGCTCATTAAAAACCTGTTTCTCGGGGCGCCTGAGTGGCGCAGTCGGCTAAGCATCCGACTTCAGCCAGGTCATGATCTCGCGGTCCGTGGGTTTGAGCCCCGCGTCGGGCTCTGGGCTGATGGCCCAGAGCCTGGAGCCTGTTTCCGATTCTGTGTCTCCCTCTCTCTCTGCCCCTCCCCCGTTCATGCTCTCTCTCTCTCTCTCTCTGTCCCAAAAATAAATAAACGTTGAAAAAAAAAAAAAAAACCTCTTTCTCTACATCTACATTTGACTATCAGATTGATGTACATAATTCCTAAGAAAATTGGTAATGTCTTCATAGCAAATTTAACGGCAAATTGTATGGCTTCCTCTTGGTTTTATTGTTTTTATGAGAAATTGATACACCCAGTTGCCTCCAGAAATAGGGGCTTATTTTAGAGCTAGGTATGGCAAGGAAGGAGACAGACATCTCCTGGGATTTTAGGAAAAACCCATTATTAATGGTACTTCGAAGATCCTGGAATATAGTTCAAGAACTGAAAAAATCCAGTGTGGCAATAAGAATCAGGCTCTCTTGTTTAACTCTCACAAGCACATTTCATTAATATTTATCTTCTCAATGTTTCACCACTTAAATGACTAAACCACTTCCATCAACCTCCAATTCTCTTTATCCTCTCACATCTATCAGCTGAAGGTAGATATATATGCAGTGAAGTTCACAGTTTCATTTTCTGAGAATGCAAACATAATGGATCTAGATGATTCCTATTTTTTTTTTCTAGACAACACTTATGCACGAATCCATTTTCCAGTTTTCTGCCCAGCAGATAACATGAGTATTTGTATGTTGATGAATACTTGTGATATACTTGTAGAAGAAAACCAGGGATGGAATCATGCCATTAGTGCTTAAGGAGTTTTCTTAGCAGGGAACCGTGGGTTTGGGATGGGAGTGGGAAGGTGGCAGGCATTAAATTGATTGGCCAGTTCTCCCACTCCATGCGGTGCTCTTTCTGGGTTTGCATTTGTCTAGGACTTTTTTCCTTGTGGAAATAATAAACTTAAGAATCTGTACAACTTTTCTTATGGTCCTCTACTTTCTATTGCTTTCATGGAGAGTGTTGTTTTGAAACATTCATAAATAGAGAGAAAATAGGGGCTTGAGTTATGGGTAGAAAGAATTCTAGAACGAAAGTAGATGCCATGGACATACAGTTTTCTTGTGTCATGCATTTAGGATTTAGGTAAAGACAGACTAACTTAAAGGCTTTTTTCTGACTAGTTGGAGGAATCAGTCCTGGGCTGATTTTATAGGTTTTATCCAAAAATTTACTTCTCCGTTTACCTCTGTGAATTATGGGAATAATAAAAGTTCTGAATGTACCTAGACAGAGGATCTTTTATTGCATTTTCTTCCTTGAGCTATTGCTCTTTTCTGATTTTTGTATACTCACAAACGTATTTTAATAGGTCATGATATTTTTATATATTTTAGCGGCATATTAGGAAAAGACAACTTTTTACTACTTTGAGAAACTGAAAATACTCTTGCTTAACTTTTCCCGGTCGACTTTGAATATGACAATATGCTTTTGTTTTTGGGAAAAATGATTACTCTTCCGAACTTTTGTCATACTGAAAAAAGGAATACCCCATATTATTTCTTTTTACTTTCTTTATTTAAAAAAAATGTTTACTTATTTTTGAGCGAGAGAGAGAGAGAGAGCAGAGAAGGGGCAGAGAGAGAGGGAAAGAGAAAATCCCAAGCAGTTCCATATTGTCTGCACAGAGCCTGACGCTGGGCTTGATCTCATAAACTGTGAGATCATGACCCGAGCTGAAATCAAGAGTAGGATGTTTAACTGACCTAGCCACCCAGGCATCTCTGATTTCTTTTTTTTAATTGAAGTATAATTGACATATAGTGTTGTATTAGTTTCAGGTGTACAATACAATGATTCAATAGTTTCATACATTACTCAGGGCTGGTCACGATGTGCATTCTTAATCCTTTTCATCTATTCCACCCCTCCTCCACCCTTACCTCCCTCTGGTACACATCAGTTTGTTCTATTTAAGAGTCTGGAATTTGTCTATTTTTTTCATTGTTTGTTCATCTGTTTTTTTTTTTTTAATTCTACACATGAGTGAAATATATGGTATTTGTCTTTGTGTGTTTGATTTCCCTTAGTATTATACTTCTAGGTCCTTCTATGTTGTTGCAGATCGATGAGGAAGAAGTAAAACTTACACTATTTGAGGACATGATACTATATATAGAAAATCCTCAAGACACCACCCAAAAACTGCTAGAAGAGATAAATGAATTTAGTAAAGGTGCAAAATGCAAAATCAATATGAAGAAATCTGTTGCATTTCTATACACTAATTATGAAGGAGCAGAAAGAGAAATTAGGGAAATAATCCCATTAACAGTCGCACCAGAAATAATAAAATATCTAGGAATAAACTTAACCAAGGAGGTGAAAGACCTGTACTCTGAAAACTGTAAAACATTGATGAAATAAATTGAGGACGACACTAACAAATGGAAAGATATTCCATGCTCATTGATTGGGAGAACAGATATTGTTAAAATGTCTATACTACCCAAAGCAAACACAGATTCAATGCAACCCCTATCAAAATATCAACAGAATTTTTCATGGAGCTAGAACAAAAAATACTGAAATGTATGTGGATCCCACAAAACACCCTGAAGAGTCAATGCAGTCTTGAGAAAGATGAACCTAGTTGGGGTACCACAAACGCAGTTTGCAAGATCTACTACAAAGCCGTGGTAACAGACGCTTGGCCAACTTGGATTTCTTCTTTTTGATAACATCACCTATAAAGATTTGATCAACAAATGTGATCCAAGTCACCATCCCAGCATCTTTCTCCCCTCTTCCTGTTGCTTCCATTTTCAGTGCTATTCCTTTGGCTCAAGTATTCCTTATTTCTTCTTAACGTTAGTAGAGGGCTCCATTCTTAACGTTTGCGTTAGTTTCTTTGTGGTCTATTCGCATTTTCATGGGTACAGCATACTTCAATATAACCTGAGTTGCTCAGAACATTATATCCTGGTTCCTTAACGTGATCTTAAGGGTTTCTTTTTGCGTCTCTATTTCTTACCTTGATCCTCAAGAATAATTTGGGCAATTTCCTGAGAGGCATGATGCTCTATCATCTGTTCTTTCCAGCTAACACTCTGGAAAATTCATACTCATCATTCAAAATTCAGACTAAGTACTACTTTCTGTCACTACCTTCAGACAATTGTAATAATTTTACCTCTCCGTGTTCCTATGGCATTTTGCACATATCATACCGGATCTTAAGGGTTTTTTGATTTTCCTTTCAACATTTCTTTTTCTTGTTCTATATTTTGACATTCTTGAGGGAAAGACCTCTGTCTTATTCTTTGTGCCATGAGCAACTAATATGCTACCTGAAACACTGTGGACAAAAAAGGAGATACTTTTAATGTATAAAAATATAAATGATCTGATGCTTCTGGGTCAGTATAAATCCATCATAGCCTCAGAAAAAAATGCCCAGGGTATATCCCTCAGATAATGGGAAACAAATTCATTTTTCTATATAAAGTAAAAATAAAACTGTGTGGAGAATATTAAATATCTTGTTCCACTGAGGTATTTATGAGGTTTTTGAATTGAATTGAAATTCCTCTCTCAATATAAATCCTAGTTGCAAGTCAAGTGTTCTTAGGGGACTGATACTAGAAAAAGAAACAGAAAGAAAACCAAACATTAGGTTTTAGTCTAAGAATTTGAGTGCTTTTTAAAACCCACCAAATATAACCAGATTTATATTTATTTTTACAGAAATGTTTGCTCAGCTAATGCATTCTTAATCAAATAATGGGTGTTCCATGATGGAAATTTCAAATAAAGTTCTTAAGACTGTCAAAAAGTAAATAAGCTAACTAGAATTATATTTCTTTGTTTCCCAGTGGGCCTCATAAATACTTGGAGAAGGATATGGTGTACTTAGAAATAGACCAGATAGACACTCCAATATGAGCATAGTGAACACTCTTTTCTCCATCCTTTACCCCCAACCAACGATTTCATACATGCCTTCTGAGATGTCTTCATTTTGTAAGCGACAGTTATCTCCATACCCTGTTAAATTTACTTCATTATTTGGTTTATTTTTTACAAACTCCGTATCACCTCAAAACAGTCTACAATTTCATTAACTAATCTAACTTGTTTTGTATAAAACTAAAATGTATTTTCCATGTCCTCATTAATTTTGTGTTCTGATGACTGCTTTAGTGTGAATAAAGGTTGATGATTTTTTTTTGTTTGCAATGCAGAGTGCATAGGTAAACAGTGTATACCATTAAATATAATGTGAAGTCATTTTGAAGTTGATTCTGTGTTCTTTTGGTGGAAGCTTTCAAAAGCCTTTGACATGATTCATTCAACCCATAGGGGTTTTCCAACTGAATATAAAGCTTTTCAGCCTTAAGTCTTGCAACATAGGAATCACAGGAAACTTACTAAAGCAGTGTTCTTGAATGTCCAAACTTAGACACTGCAGAAAACAGTCTATTACCAATAACACATTCATGAAAAACATGAATTTATTTTCAGTTTTGTGGTTCATCAGACATTCATAATTAGGCCAAGCTTTCTGAGGCATAATTATGAAAGATTTGATTAAAATAGATTTGGAAGCAGTGAAATGGCATGGCAAAAGTTCAGATTGTCTGTGTTTACTCTTGTTTGAAATATCTCTCAATGGGAAAGATGAGAGCAACTTTTGTAGGGTTGAGAATCTACTTTGTTTGAAAAGAATTCGGTTCACACGTTGTGAGACGATTTGAGAAAAATGAGATTACTGCCCTCTGAGCTCATGAAGCATTAGGACAATTGGCCATACAAGGAAATAGTCAATAGGACATAACTCATCATTAGGACCCTAGAATGCTAAAGCATGCTTGAGGCTTCATTTCTTTTTTTATACTATCCAAGACAGGAAAGTCCACACAACTCTTAAGAAACCTCTGAATTTTAAAATCACATACGTGATTATATATATATTTTAAAATCACATACTATATATATATATATATATATATATATATATATCTTCTTCTTCTTCTTCTCATGCTTTCATCCCATCTATCCATTCACAATAGAGTGGCCAGAGCATTCCATTTAAACATGTCAGATCACATTACCTCTTTTCAACCCATCAGTGAATTTTCATCTTGCTCAGAGTAGAACCCTAAACCCCATTTTTCAGCCTAGTGGGCTGGATTAAGGGAGCAAACAAGGAGACATAATGAAGCACTCAGGGCCTAGCAAAACTAGACAGCTGTCATCACCCCTAGACCTAAGTGTCTGCGTCACTTCCGCTTGTACCCCGAGTTTCATGGCATGATGGGAAGGTGGACCCAAGTGGATAATGCATGCGTAGTGGGTCATTGTTAGGGAACTCCTAGTTTGAGGACCCCAACCTTATAAGCAAGCTGCTAGTAACTTTTCTCAACATGTATCCCTTAATAAAGATATTCTTTTTCTTATGTTGGATTTTGAACCCACTGTCTACTTCATAGGAAGATACCATATCATCTTCCAAGGCTATCCGTTTAGTCTGGAACAAAAGTTGGAACAAGACAAGCAGAAAAGCAAAAGACTCATAGAGAATATTCTCCTAACGTGCTAGATACATGTCTATATTTTAAAAACACTCCTTATATGTTTTAGGATGTTAAATATTTCATAATGATACATCAAAATAAACATGAATTCTTTACATAGTTATCTCTGTTTACTGTATATGTTCATTAGAGGAAGCTTCTAGTTGTACTATTTCCTTAATATTTATTGCCTAGGAGAGTACGGAAGATGGCGGCGTAGGAGGACGCTGGGCTCACTGCGTGTCCTGCTGATCACTTAGATTCCACCTACACCTGCCTAAATAACCCAGAAAACCGCCAGAGGATTAGCAGAACGGAGTCTCCGGAGCCAAGTGCAGACGAGAGGCCCACAGAAGAGGGTAGGAAGGGTGGCGAGGCGGTGCGCGCTCCACGGACTGGCGGGAGGGAGCCGGGGCGGAGGGGCAGCCTGCCGGCCAAGCAGAGCCCCCAAGTCTGGCTTGCAAAACCGGAGGGGCCGGAGGGACGGAGTGTGTTCCGACAGCAAGCGCGACTTAGCTTCTGGGAGGTCATAAGTTAATAGCTCTGCTCAGAAAGCGGGAAGGCTGGAAGACAGAGGGAGGGAGAGCTGCTGAGCCCCCGGACGACAGAGCTCAGTTTGGCGGGGAACAAAGGCGCTAGCCAGCGCCATCTCCCCTGCCCATCCCCCAGCCAAAATCCCAAAGGGAACCAGTTCCTGCCAGGGAACTTGCTGCTCCGCGCAAACACCCAACTCTGTGCTTCTGCGGAGCCAAACCTCCGACAGCGGATCTGACTCCCTCCCGCTGCCACAGGGCCCCTCCTGAAGTGGATCACCTAAGGAGAAGCGAGCTAAGCCTGCCCCTCCTGCCCCCGTGCACCTTGCCTACCCACCCCAGCTAATACGCCAGATCCCCAGCACCACAAGCCTGGCAGTGTGCAAGTAGCCCAGACGGGCCACAGCACCCCACAGTGAATCCCGCCCCTAGGAGAGGGGAAGAGAAGGCACACACCAGTCTGGCTGTGGCCCCAGCGGTGGGCTGGGGGCAGACATCAGGTCGGACTGTGGCCCCGCCCACCAACTCCAGTTATACACCACAGCACAGGGGAAGTGCCCTGCAGGTCCTCACCACACCAGGGACTATCCAAAATGACCAAGTGGAAGAATTCCCCTCAGAAGAATCTCCAGGAGATAACAACAGCTAATGAACTGATCAAAAAGGATTTAAATAATATAACAGAAAGTGAATTTAGAATGATAGTCATAAAATTAATCGCTGGGCTTGAAAATAGTATAGAGGACAGCAGAGAATCTCTTGCTACAGAGATCAAGGGACTAAGGAACAGTCACGAGGAGCTGAAAAGCGCTTTAAAGGAAATGCAAAGCAAAATGGAAATGACGACAGCTCGGATTGAGAGGCAGAGGAGAGAATAGGTGAACTGGAAGATAAAGTTATGGAAAAAGAGGAAGCTGAGAGAAAGAGAGATAAAAAAAATCCAGGAGTATGAGGGGAAAATTAGAGAACTAAGTGATACACTAAAAAGAAATAATATACGCATAATTGGTATCCCAGAGGAGGAAGAGAGAGGGAAAGGTGCTGAAGGGGTACTTGAAGAAATTATAGCTGAGAACTTCCCTGAACTGGGGAAGGAAAAGGGCATTGAAATCCAAGAGGCACAGAGAACTCCCTTCAGACGTAACTTGAATCGATCTTCTGCACGACATATCATAGTGAAACTGGCAAAATACAAGGATAAAGAGAAAATTCTGAAAGCAGCAAGGGGTAAACGTGCCCTCACATATAAAGGGAGACCTATAAGACTCGTGACTGATCTCTCTTTTGAAACTTGGCAGGCCAGAAAGAATTGGCACGAGATTTTCAGTGTGCTAGACAGAAAACATACGCAGCCGAGAATCCTTTATCCAGCAAGTCTGTCATTTAGAATAGAAGGAGAGATAAAGGTCTTCCCAAACAAACAAAAACTGAAGGAATTTGTCACCACTAAACCAGCCCTACAAGAGATCCTAAGGGGGACCCTGTGAGACAAAGTACAAGAGACATCACTACAAGCATAAAACATACAGACATCACAATGACTCTAAACCCGTTTCTTTCTATAACACTGAATGTAAATGGATTAAATGTGCCGACCAAAAGACATAGGGTATCAGAATGGATAAAAAAACAAGACCCTTCTATTTGCTGTCTACAAGAGACTCATTTTAGACCTGAGGACACCTTTAGATTCAGAGTGAGGGGATGGAGAACTATTTATCATGCTACTGGAAGCCAAAAGAAAGCTGGAGTAGCCATACTTATATCAGACAAACTAGACTTTAAATTAAAGGCTGTAACAAGAGATGAAGAAGGGCATTATATAATAATTACAGGGTCTATCCATCAGGAAGAGCTAACAATTATAAATGTCTATGCGCTGAATACTGGAGCCCCCAAATATATAAAACAATTACTCATAAACATAAGCAACCTTATTGATAAGAATGTGGTCATTGCAGGGGACTTTAACACCCCACTTACAGAAATGGATAGATCATCTAGATACACGGTCAATAAAGAAACAAGGGCCCTGAATGAGACATTGGATCAGATGGACTTGACAGATATATTTAGAACTCTGCATCCCAAAGCAACAGAATATACTTTCTTCTCGAGTGCACATGGAACATTCTCCAAGATAGATCATATACTGGGTCAAAACAGCCCTTCATAAGTTTACAAGAATTGAAATTATACCATGCATACTTTCAGACCACAATGCTATGAAGCTTGAAATCAGCCACAGGAAAAAGTCTGGAAAACCTCCAAAAGCATGGAGGTTAAAGAACACCCTACTAACGAATGAGTGGGTCAACCAGGCAATTAGAGAAGAAATTAAAAAAATATATGGAAACAAACGAAAATGAAAATGCAACAATCCAAACGCTTTGGGACGCAGCGAAGGCAGTCCTGAGAGGAAAATACATTGCAATCCAGGCCTATCTCAAGAAACAAGAAAAATCCCAAATACAAAATCTAACAGCACACCTAAAGGAAATAGAAGCAGAACAGCAAACGCAGCCTAAACCCAGCAGAAGAAGAGAAATAATAAAGATCAGAGCAGAAATAAACAATATAGAATCTAAAAAAACTGTAGAGCAGATCAACGAAACCAAGAGTTGGTTTTTTGAAAAAATGAACAAAATTGACAAACCTCTAGCCAGGCTTCTCAAAAAGAAAAGGGAGATGACCCAAATAGATAAAGTCATGAATGAAAATGGAATTATTACAACCAATCCCTCAGAGATACAAACAATTATCAGGGAATACTATGAAAAATTATATGCCAACAAATTGGACAACCTGGAAGAAATGGACAAATTCCTAAACACCCACACTCTTCCAAAACTCAATCAGGAGGAACTAGAAAGCTTGAACAGACCCATAACCAGTGAAGAAATTGAAGCAGTCATCAAAAATCTCCCAACAAATAAGAGTCCAGGACCAGATGGCTTCCCAGGGGAGTTCTACCAGACGTTTAAAGTAGAGATAATACCTATCCTTCTCAAGCTATTCCAAGAAATAGAAAGGGAAGGAAAACTTCCAGACTCATTCTATGAAGCCAATATTACTTTGATTCCTAAACCAGACAGAGACCCAGTAAAAAAAGAGAACTACAGGCCAATATCCCTGATGAATATGGATGCAAAAATTCTCAATAAGATACTAGCAAATCGAATTCAACAGCATATAAAAAGAATTATTCACCATGATCAAGTGGGATTCATTCCTGGGATGCAGGGCTGGTTCAACATTCGCAAATCAATCAACGTGATACATCACATTAACAAAAAAAAAGAGAAGAACCATATGATCCTGTCAATCGATGCAGAAAAGGCCTTTGACAAAATCCAGCACCCTTTCTTAATAAAAACCCTTGAGAAAGTCGGGATAGAAGGAACATACTTAAACATCATAAAAGCCATTTATGAAAAGCCCACAGCTAACATCATCCTCAACGGGGAAAAACTGAGAGCTTTTTCCCTGAGATCAGGAACACGACAGGGATGCCCACTCTCACCACTGTTGTTTAACATAGTGCTGGAAGTTCTAGCATCAGCAATCAGACAACAAAAGGAAATCAAAGGCATCAAAATTGGCAAAGATGAAGTCAAGCTTTCGCTTTTTGCAGATGACATGATATTATACATGGAAAATCCGATAGACTCCACCAAAAGTCTGCTAGAACTGATACATGAATTCAGCAAAGTTGCAGGATACAAAATCAATGTACACAAATCAGTTGCATTCTTATACACTAACAATGAAGCCACAGAAAGACAAATAAAGAAACTGATCCCATTCATAATTGCACCAAGAAGCATAAAATACCTAGGAATAAATCTAACCAAAGATGTAAAAGATCTGTATGCTGAAAACTATAGAAAGCTTATGAAGGTAATTGAAGAAGATATAAAGAAATGGAAAGACATTCCCTGCTCACGGATTGGAAGAATAAATATTGTCAAAATGTCAATACTACCCAAAGCTATCTACACATTCAATGCAATCCCAATCAAAATTGCACCAGCATTCTTCTCAAAACTAGAACAAGCAATCCTAAAATTCATATGGAACCACAAAAGGCCCCGAATAGCCAAAGGAATTTTGAAGAAGAAGACCAAAGCAGGAGGCATCACAATCCCAGACTTTAGCCTCTACTACAAAGCTGTCATCATCAAGACAGCATGGTATTGGCACAAAAACAGACACATAGACCAATGGAATAGAATAGAATCCCCAGAACTAGACCCACAAACGTATGGCCAACTCATCTTTGACAAAGCAGGAAAGAACATCCAATGGAAAAAAGACAGCCTCTTTAACAAATGGTGCTGGGAGAACTGGACAGCAACATGCAGAAGGTTGAAACTAGACCACTTTCTCACACCACTCACAAAAATAAACTCAAAATGGATAAAGGACCTGAATGTGAGACAGGAAACCATCAAAACCTTAGAGGAGAAAGTAGGAACAGACCTCTCTGACCTCAGCCGTAGCAATCTCTTACTCAACACATCCCCAAAGGCAAGGGAATTAAAAGCAAAAGTGAATTACTGGGACCTTATGAAGATAAAAAGCTTCTGCACAGCAAAGGAAACAACCAACAAAACTAAAAGGCAACCAACGGAATGGGAAAAGATATTTGCAAATGACATATCGGACAAAGGGCTAGTATCCAAAATCTATAAAGAGCTCACCAAACTCCACACCCGAAAAACAAATAACCCAGTGAAGAAATGGGCAGAAAACATGAAAAGACACTTCTCTAAAGAAGACATCCGGATGGCCAACAGGCACATGAAAAGATGTTCAACGTCTCTCCTTATCAGGGAAATACAAATCAAAACCACACTCAGATATCACCTCACGCCAGTCAGAGTGGCCAAAATGAACAAATCAGGAGACTATAGATGCTGGAGAGGATGTGGAGAAACGGGAACCCTCTTGCACTGTTGGTGGGAATGCAAATTGGTGCAGCCGCTCTGGAAAGCAGTGTGGAGGTTCCTCAGAAAATTAAAAATAGACCTACCCTATGACCCAGCAATAGCACTGCTAGGAATTTATCCAAGGGATACAGGAGTGCTGATGCATAGGGGCACTTGTACCCCAATGTTTATAGCAGCACTTTCAACAATAGCCAAATTATGGAAAGAGCCTAAATGTCCATCAACTGATAAAGAAATTGTGGTTTATATACACAATGGAATACTACTTGGCAATGAGAAAGAATGAAATCTGGCCTTTTGTAGCAACATGGATGGAACTGGAGAGTGTGATGCTAAGTGAAATAAGCCATACAGAGAAAGACAGATACCATATGGTTTCACTCGTATGTGGATCCTAAGAAATTTAACAGAAACCCATGGGGGAAGGGAAGGAAAAAAAAAAAGAGGTTAGAGTGGGAGAGAGCCAAAACATAAGAGACTGTTAAAAACTGAGAAGAAACTGAGGGTTGATGGGGGGTGGGAGGGAGAGGTGGGTGGGTGATGGGTATTGAGGAGGGCACCTTTTGGGATGAGCACTGGGTGTTGTATGGAAACCAATTTGACAATAAATTTCATATATTAAAAAATATATATATATATATTGCCTATTATATAGGTTTGATACTGACAGAAATATATTAAAATGCTTACCTGTTCTTTTGGATTTTTAACTTTATTTTTTGTATTTCTTTAAATTTTGGCTTCAATAGCAATGCTTTTGACATATCGAAGTTTTGTTTTAATTTTTATTTTGTTCTAACTAGCTGTTAAATTTGTTGTGATGCTTTCTACCCATAATATCTATAACATCCATATTACCTATCCAAAATTATCTTATCCAAACTATCCATAATATCTACCCCAATCTGTTGTGATTCTATCCTTTTTTGTCTGAAAGATTATTTTGTCATCATTGTAATCTACACCTTCTGTGAAAATATCTGTTAGGCTCCTGGCTGTAGATAGATAGTCCACTATAACTGAATACTTGAGAAGCTTTTAATAAAAAGACTAATTTACAGAGTTGTGGGCCTAAGATTTGAGGAAGCAAGCAATGGATTGGTGCCGTACCCTGGGAGCGCTGGTATTTTAGCTCTACTTGTTCTGAAACCCTCCTTTTCCCCTCGCCACAGTTACATGTATTTTAGTGGGATTGACTGAGGTGGTACAGGGAACGCATTCACAGTAGGATGCTTCTTATGAAACTGCCTTTCTACTCCATTCCATCAGGTGTCCCTTCCTCATCTCTGTTATGTCATTGGTACAGCTGGTAGCTTATCTAGCAATTTTCAGGCACTACAACAGGCATTTGTAGACCGAACATGTCAACTTGGAATGAAATCTGAACTTCAATGTCTCTTCCAAATGAAAACTTCTAACACTACTCAATTCTGACCTGTGAGTTCTGCTAACTCAGAGAAAGGAAAGGGGAGTGCTCTGTTCTTTTACATTTTTCCCCATTTTTCCATTCTGCTTCTCCTCCACTCACTGAGGGGCTCTGAGCTCTTCCAACATCAGGGAAGTCAGGGAGGGGAGAAGGCAAAACTTATCGTATTGGTCCATAGTTATAATATGGTGTTTGTGCCTTAAGGGTTCAAATGTTTCGATGCTGGCTTTTTATGGTTGCTGGCAGCTTCTAGAGGGCTCTCTTTAGTCTTTGCATGTGACTCTCTCCTTCCAATTAGCAATGGTGTCTTGAAATGCTCATGTGTTTTAAGTCTCTCTGACCAGCCAGAGAAAACTTTTCAGTTTTAAAGGATTTGCCTGGTTCAGTCAGGTCTACTGGGATAATCTCCTGAACTGAAGGTCAGATGACTTAGAACTTCAATTACACCTGCATACTCTTTTATGGTGGTACCAAGACTTATGTTTAATTAAATAACCAGAGGATTGGAATTTAGGGGGTTAGTTTTATAATTCTGCCTTTCAAAGCCTGTCTCTGGCCCTCCAGATCCACATCATTCCTAAATGCCACAATTCATTGATTCCATTCTGAAGTCCTCACCATGGGCCACCTTTCTGTGTCATTTTGGCTAAGGCACTCTAGCCTAGGGACACTGAACAATGATCTAGTTGTCAATGTAAAGGTATTTTATAGGTATGATTAACAACTACAACTAGTTGAACTTACATAAAGGAGACTGTCCTTCATTAGGGGTGTGGGATGACTCAATCAGTTGAAAGATTTTAAGAACAGAACTGAGGAAGAAGAAATTCCACTTGTGGATGCCAGCATAAGTGTTTCCAGCTTATTCTTCCTGATGGCCTGCTGTATGGATTTGGTACTTGCCTAGCCAATTCCCACAGTTGTCAATTCCATGCAATAAATCTATCTGTTTTATACATATGTATGCATATGTAATATATTTTAAATGTGTATGTATAAATATATACATATGCACGTGTATATATACATGTTTGAATATATATCTACATATATAAATACATAAATATGCATATGCATATATACATGGGTGAATGTAAATGTATAAATGTATATGTATAATGTATATATACATGTGTAAATGTGTATATAATGTATATGTATAATATATATGAAATATATATAACATATTTAAAATGTTATATGTTGTGTAAAATGCCACACATATATCTCTCCTATATATCTACACTATATATCCATATGTGTGCATGTGTATGTACATATATATATATGTATATACATACACATCTCTCCTACTGGCTCTGTTACTCTAGCGGACCCTTGACTCATACAGTCCATAGGGTCTTGGCCCATAACAATATCAGTTTAGTGTCCGTTTACTGAAAGTCCAAAATCTCATCTAAATATCAAAAGTCCAAAATCTCATCATTTAAATCAGGCACCAAGGAGGCTCCCAGATGTGATGTATCCTGGGTTACAAGACTGCTTCCTCTGTGGACCCAAGGAACTAAAGATGGAGTTATGTGCCTCCAGCACTCCCAACCCACCATGGTGTCTCAGGCTTAGCATTAACAGCCATAGACATTACACTTCAAAAAAGGGGGAAACTGGAAGTTTAAAAGGAGTCTCCAGCTTTCAGTAGTTTTGAAATTCAGTCATCCACTTGCTTTGGGCTTCAATGCCCAGGATTAATTCTCTGTGGCTCTCAGTTTTCCCCTCCATATTCATGAAGGTTCCCCCCTACACCCCCACCGCCCACTTGTTTCCACCATCCAGGTCATTCTTTCTTTCACACGGGTTTGCTGCTGAACACTTTCATTGACCTACTTCCTATAAGAAGAATATTGAGGGTCTGAAAACCCCTTTCTATATAACAAGTTTCAATTAAAACTAGAAATTCTATTTTTTTCTTTAATTGGCTCTGTAACATATTATGGTTGCCAGTTTCCTGCTGTAATTTGCATGTTTAAAAATAATTCTTTGCCTGAAGTACAAATAGATGCTTTTTTTAATCTGTGTCTGATAATAGCAAGGTGCAAAGTCTTTGTGATTGTTCCTATTGTGTTTTGTGCATGATCGTTTCCCTTGTGATGTGTTGTTTCTGTGTCTAATCATTACCATTGAATATTTATTTTTATTAATGATTTGAGGCCCATGATGGCAGTATTTTCTTCCTGAGGAGACTTTAATGGACTTCCATTGGTACAGACAATCTGGAGCTAGCTTAATCAAAATTCAAGATTTGAGGTTCCGTGGACAACTCATGCAAATGCTTCTTATGATTATTTTAATCTGGGGTCACCGTTGACATTTCAGGAGGTGTTGACATTTAGGTCCCCATCTTATTAGTTGGGGTGAGCAAGGTCAAGACTCCCTAACTTAGACAGACTTCCTTACAACTTAGTTTTTTATGCATCCTTCTGGATTGACTATTCCCCCAAAGCAAAAACAGCTTTCAGTGCTGGGCTTGTCTCTCTGGGACCTTTGGATATTGGCCAAGTAATTTCTCACTATTGGTAAGTTTTTTGAAGCTTTCAAAAATATTTTTTAGGGGTGCCTGGGTGGCTCAGTCGGTTAAGTGTCCTACTTCAGCTCAGGTCATGATCTCGCAGTTTGTGGGTTCGAGCCCTGTGTAGGGCTTTGTGCTGACAGCTCAGAGCCTGAAGCCTGCTTTGTATTCTTGTCTCTCCCCCTCTCTCTGCCCCTCCCCTGCTCACACTGCGTTTCTCTGTCTCTCAAAAATAAACATTAAAATTAAAACAAATAAATTAAAACAATTAAAAATATTACATACACTCTTTTTAGTTGTTTTCAGTGAAAGGGTCAATCTATCATCGCTCCAAGTGAAGTTTCTGAACAAAGCATTTGGAGTGACTATTCCACTGTAAACAAAACTTCTGAAGCTCTGGGCATTCTTCTAAGTCTGAGTCTAAATCTAGGAAGGCCTAAGATAACATCCCTACTCTGACCTGAGTATAAAATACTTACCATCCATTATGTAAGGTCCACCATTATTCCAGTCTCTTCTATTTTCTACTTAGGCTTGGCGTTCACTCTCTGTTTCTGGCACATGGCGGTCGCCCCTCCCCAGGTTTTTGAGATAAATTAAGCATTATTTATTTTCCACTTTGTTCTTTTGTTGTTGTTGCTGGAAACTCCAGGTGGGTCTTGACTCACAACCCTCCAGCTCAAGAGTCACATGCCCTACCGGCTGATCCAGACAGGTACTGCTAGTTTGTTCATTTTTAAATATTTGCAGATGCAGCATTGCAGAATGAAGTAGCTGAGCTATTTATCTCTTGTTGTATTTTTTCCCCAAGATCTTCATGCAGTTACATTAGGATCGAAGCTCTCTGTATCAACTCTGTAGTGTTGGAAGCACACACATTTACATGCACATACTCTTTATAGATTAGGTTTCTTTTCCCCAAGCAAAAGCAGGCAAGTGCCACATGGACTTTAAAACTGTTTGGGTTGATCTTGTTTACTTTCATTTTTCACCGATTTCCAAAATTCTGTTGACCTTTTACTACAGTTAGGGTTTAACGTTACCACAGAGGAAAAAAAAAAGAGTTATCCACTTTAGATAGAATAATTGACATTCTTGCCTCATAACTTCAAATAACTTTCTTTCTGGCAACTTTCTAATGTGAGCATATCAATAATGAGGATCTAAACTTAATTACTAGTCTGATTTTTTTTTTTTTTAGTGGAAAAACTTATGTGACTTTCTACAATAGCCAGATTATCACAAAGCAGAAAAGTTTGCAGATCTGTAAAATCTTATACAGTAGGTTATCTCGAGGTGTCTATTTCGGCATAAGCTTTGCTATCCAAAGAATGAACAGATAGAATCCCACATTTAGTTGCAAGAATAGTCCCAGCTTGAGGAAGAAAATTCCAGCTGAAGTCCATCTGGGGATGACTTTTCAGAAAAAGCCTTAATTTCAGAAATACCTCATTTTTTTTTCTGATTTCGCCCAAACCAAGTTCTCCTCTAACTAATTATCTTCAGATAATACTGACAAACTAAGTGTTGACAATATCTTAGAAGTTCACAGAATTTTAGAACTGCCTAATTACTTCAAATACTTAAAGATTCAAGGAAATCGCAGCATAATGTCAGACTAGATCATTTATTAAAAAAAAGTGATGCTACATTCTAATACTAATGCTATAACACCAACTGGTGCTGTATAATTCATTTCAATTCTGCTACTACCTGGAGTTAGGGCAGACCTCACAATGTAAATTTTTTTTAACATTTATTTATTTTTGAGAGACAGAGAGAGACAGAGTGTGAGTGGGGGAATGGCAGAGAGAGGAGACAAACAAACTGAAGCAGGGTCCAGGCTCGGAGCTGTCAGCACAGAGCCTGATGTGGGGTTGGAACCCATGAGTTGTGAGATCATGACCTGAGCCAAAGTTGGATGCTTAACTGACTGAGCCACCCAGGCATCCCAGACCTCACACCAGACAGTTCCCACTTCAGGAACCAGTCTCAAGTGTTGGGTTTCCCAAAGGTACCCAACTTCTGTTTGACTTAGATACAAATTTGGGGGTTTCCACAACCCCTCTTTAGGCTAGATAATTTGCTGAAGGACTCAAAAATTCATGGAAAACACTATACATTTTTTAAAATTATTTTAGACAGTATGAGAGAGAGAGAGCATGAGCTGGGGAAATGGGGAGAGAGAGAGAAAACACTTTTTTTTTGTTTTAAGAGGACTTTTTTTGTTGGTTTTTTGTTGTTGCTGTCGTTGTGTTTTTTAGGTTTTTTTTTAGTTGTTTTCTGTTTTTTTTTTTTTTTTGTTTGTTTGTTTGTTTTTTTTTAGACAGAGAGGGCATAATTGAGCAAGGGTAGAGAGAGGGGAACAAAGAGAAGTGAGGCTCACCCAAAGTGGGGCTTGAGTTCACCAGATGCGAGACTTGAACTCATGAACCATGAGATCATGATCTGAGTGGAAGTCAGATGCTTAACCGATTGAACCACCCAGGTGCCCCAAGACAGGTCTGACAGGATCCCCTGTACAGGAGCTTCTGTCCCCATGGAGCTGGGGTGCATCACCCTCTCTGTCATTGATATGTTCACAAACCTCACTGTTCAGAGTTTGTGTCTGGAATTACTATTACATATAATTACATATCTATTACATAGAAATGATTAATGAAATCTTTGGCCAAATAATTGAACTCAATCTCCAGCTCCTTCCTCTCCAGGGAAGTCAGGGAATGAAACCAAAAGTTCCAATCCTTTAATGAATGCTTGGTCTTCAGGCCTGGCCAACTCCTCTGAAACTATTAGGTGTCCTTCATGAGTCACCTCATCAGCATTAACTCAGGTATGGTTAAAAGGGGCTTGTTATAAAAAACAAAAGAATTTCTTATCACTCAGAAATTCTGGACATTTTTAAAGCTCTGTGTCAGGAACTAAGGACTAAGACCAGATATATTCTTTACTATGGTACAGACATTTAACAAATTCTGTGATAAGCTATAAGAACAGCGTCTATGTTTTGGGAAGAACAATTAGAATCAGAGATAAGAAAAACATAAATATTCAATGTTAAGACAACCTGTGAAATGGGTGCATATCAGTGTAGCAAAGGACAGACACAAGGAAAATGATAGAAGAGTAATTACCAAAGATGAAAAAGCATATATATTTCTAATAAGTTCTTGTTCATGAACAAATAAATCCAAGTGATTATTGTCCCAATATATTAACAACATATCTGGTTCGGTAATAGAAATCTCACTGGAATTATTCATCTCATCAGGAAAACTTAGTTTATATAGCCTTGAAGAAAACGATTTAATTTTAAGATGAAATGAGTTTAGTTTCTCTGAATTTTTTTCTGCCAAGAACAGCTGTTCATATATATTTGTCTATTCCCCAAATTCCCCTCGCCAGTACCCCAGAGAAATCTCCTCTGTAAATTCAGTAAGAATCATATTATTGGGAAACTCACCTACTCTCATTTTATTATTTGTAAGTCACAGTCAAGCAGTGTCAGTATGTTGTTATCTGTGACCATACAATTCTACCCTGTACATAAAAAATGACAAGGGCGAGTGAGCAAAAGGTCAAGTGAGGAGCTGAGTGTTCAGTGCCATGTTCCTGGACCTGACGCTAATTTAATGTGTGATTATATATAGCAAGCATTTATCCTTGAACTCTTATTCATTTGTTGAATATAATATACTTGTTAGATTCAATAATTAATATTCTGTGGTTCTATTTCTATTGATTTCAAGCTGTAGAATAATCATCTGACCTGTGTGCATGAATACACACACCAGCACGCAAATTTGCTTTATACAAATTGGCAGTTCTTCTGACTATAATGAGGAATTGAGAAAACATATCCTTGAAAGGACTTTTTAGAAAGGATGTTCTACTTGTCATTGATTAGCATAAATATCCTTTAATAAATGCATATGTGAATATCATACGTAACTTTGACAATGGGTCAGGTATCGTGTCTTATCTTCTTGACTTACTTTTTACTCCAGCCACTACTATGGCAATCAGCATTTTATCACCCCACCTGAATTGGACTTCTTGCCTTCTATGTGAAGTTCCCCTGAAGTTGTGGCAGGGAATCACACAGAAGATCACTAAAATCATGCATGCACAAACCGGTTGTGGTGGAGTCCACAGCCCATGGAGCAATCTTGAGCAATGAAGAAGGAAAGGATCAGGAAGCTAACTGCCCCTTCCTTCTATCCCTCAGGAACACAAGGCTGGGATTATTCTGTGCACTTTCTCAGAGAGACCCAGTTGGACTGAGTCTCAGTCGCCCTCCACAATGATCAGTTCAATAACGTGGACTGTATTGGACCTTCCTTCTTCCCCATTTCAACTTCTTGTTTTCCACCTCCAGTGCCCTGTGACCACTTCCCAAACAAAACACCTGCACACAAGCTAACGGCTTAGCTCTATTTTTCGTGAGGGCATACCAAGACTAGGAAAATTGGTACAAGAAATATCCTAGGAAGCAGATCTTAAGGAGGAGATTCTGGTACTGGACCACTCACTGCCTCTATGGCAGTAAGAGTCAAGTGTAAGGTTGTAAGCCAGGTGGTATTTAGAAGCATCACAGGTGCTAAAGCTCTCACTGTTTGTGGTTTAGGATGAGTTGTAGTTAGAAGTTGACCACTGACTGAACAATTGGAGTCGATGGTAAACATAGGCCAGTAGCCTTTTGTTAACAGCCTTAGAAGACGTGAAAAAACAAAATAACAGGTTTTTAGCTGGGAATCATCAACTTCAAACATGCTGTGAAAGCCAGAGGCCTCCATCTTTAAAGAGTTATTTAGCTTCTGTATCTGCAGGGAAGATTGTGCTGTAAACCAGACTTCAGATTTAAGTACGAGGGCAGCAACACTAGTAAAGAGAATAAATGTCTCAATAAATGTCTCAACGGGGTTCTGTGTGAACGTGCCAGAATGAATCAGAGAGGACACCTGACACCTAGATAGGAACATTTGGGATGATGAGCCTGAGAATCTTACATCCTTACTTTGTACTGAAGCCTCTTTGCTAGAGAAGAATGGTATATTCATGTTGGGAGTCCCTATAAAGAACTTCCCTGATGGGGTGTCTGGGTGGCTCAGTTGGCTAAGGGTCCAACTCTTGATTTAGGCTCAGGTCATGACCTCACAGTCATGAGGTTGAGCCCCACATTGGGCTCTATGCTGGGTGTGGAGCCTGCTTAAGATTCTCTCTCTCTCTCTCTCTCTCTCTCTCTCTCCCTCTCTCTCTCTCCTCTGCCCCTCCCCTGCTCACGCTCTTTCTCTCTCTCTCTCTCTCTCTCTCTCTCTCTCTCTCTCACACACACACACACACACACACACACTCACACACTAAAATAATTGCAAATTGGCTACTATGTTCCAACATATACTAGGGAGTGAATCTTGAGGAGAAATGGAGGAATGTGGAATATAAAAATAAATAAAGAAGAATCTACTGGCATGTGACCCTGCTCTGACTTTGCTCGGCATGACTCTGAGTTTGACTTCCCAGAAAGCATCCTGGAAGCTGAGTACACCATAATCCGAGATCTCCTTGAAACTTGGACATATCACCTATCGTAAATGAGTTTGAGATACTGGAACAGTGTTGCCAAAGTATTGAGAAAAATTCAAGAAGCTCAAGAGGCAGGAATGTTTCAATGGATTTATACTGGAAGGCAAGAGAACCCACCATCTGACTATGTTCCCTTGGAGGACCTGAAGCACATGCCATTGCTAAGAAACTAACATCAAAAAGATTGGTGGTGTTTGCTCTTCGTAGATTGGAGTCGCCAGTAGGAGATCCTGCTGTGTAACTAGGCTCCCAAATATCATGAGTGGTTCAGAAATGACAAAGGCCAGTGGTGACACCAAATTTATAGTCAAAGCTCACATAATGAATAAAATGGCAAAGAGGCCCAAGCGGCAACCAGAATGCCTTGCTCTTCAAGGATGCATCATCATGTTTTTTTTCAGTTCATGGTGTTCCTAAGTACAAGATAGACAGCCAAATGCAGTACTGTTAGAACTTTTTAAAAGCAGAGTGGCACAGCAGAAGTGTGCTGGGCCCATAACCCAGAGGTTGATGGATCGAAATCATCCTCTGCTATAGAGCTGGGGCACCTGCGTGGCTCAGTTGGTTGAACGTCCGACTTTGGCTTAGGTCATGGTCTCATGGTTTGTGAGTTCGAGCCCCAGGTTGAGCCCATGTCATGCCCCACGTTGGGTTCTGTGCTCACAGCTCAGAGCCTGGAGCCTGCTTCAGATTCTGTGTGTGTGTGTGTGTCTGTCTCTGCCCCTCCCCTGCCCATTCTCTCTCTCTCTCTCTCTCTCTCTCTCACACACACACTCTCTCTCTCTCTCTCTCTCTCTCTCACTCTCTCTCTCTCTCACTCTCTCTCTCTCTCAAAAATAAACATTAATTTTTTTAAAAAAAAGAACTTTTTAATCCTCCACCATCCCTTTCCCCACCAAAAAACCACAAAAACAAACAAACAAACAAACAAACAAACAATCTAACAAAAAACAGGAACTGACAAGCGAAAGACTGAAATCAGCTGATGTGGTGGAAAATTGAACACATTTCCCCAATTTTTAGATCTAAACGATTTTATTAATGCCCAAAACTCATTGAAAAAAAACTGACACCGGGGAAGTAGAACTTTCTAAACCAACTTGAAATAGAACTCTCCAGACCATCTTCAGTTAGAACTCTTAAAGCAGAACTCTCCAAACCATCCCAAGAGGACAGTAGCCATGCAGCTGTGCCCTGGGAAAATGGGAAAGCACAGATCTTCCTACCTCTGTTGGAAGCAGAGTATGAGTTGACGCTCAGGAGTGCATCTGAGTTACCACAATGCTTCCCCAGTTAGAATGGGGCACATGGAGGCCAGGTGATAAGTAGTGACCTGGCCCGTCTGTCTCACTGTGAGACTATTTGTGTATAACAGTCCTTCCCAAATCTTGCTACTCATTAAAGTCATTTGGGGGAGCTTTCAAAATTTTGACATCTCCCACCAGCTAGATCCTCCAACTAGCATGAAAGCCAGAGTAGCCTTTAAAAATTTCCCCATGATTATTTCTTTGGTGCCTGAGACTATAATAGGACAGATACACTAAGAAGTTAGCAGAACCCTCATGCTTCTCTGAATTACAAACATAGGAGCCATGATGATAAAAAGAAGGGCCAAGCAGAAGCCTTTGATGTTAATCTCCCCATGCGATGGGGAGTAAAACTGGCACATACTTTGAATGACCTAGTAAGACTCATGTGTGCCACAGGGTGGGGACAAAACAGATAAGGTTTCAGCGTTTGCAATATCACTGTGTTTTAGAGATAAACGGTGTATGGACTGGATGTATGTGTCTTCCCAAAATTCAGATGTTGAAGCTCCTAATGCTCAGTGTGGCCAGATTTGGAAAAGAAGGAACTAAAGTTAAATGAGGTCATAGGACGAGGGCCCGGATCTGATAAGATGAGTGTTTTTATAGGAAGAGACACCAGAGAGACTGTTTCTCTCCCTCCCTCCTCCACACGCAAGGATGAGAAAAGTCCAGGTAAGGACATGGTGGGAAGGCAGCTGTTATCAAGCCAGGAAGAGAGTTCTCACCCAAAACCAAAATGGCCAGGATGTGGACTTGCTCATAGACACCCTGCTTCCAGAACTGTGAAAAAAATTCTGTTGTTTAAGCCACAGAGTCTATTGTATTTTGTGATGGCAGCCCCAGCAGACTATATAAATAGTCTGGAAGGTATGCTAAGAAATCCCCTTCAAGGTAAAGGAACAATTATTACCCCTTGTACTCATCACTAAGAAAAAGACACAGCTCTTAGTAGAAGAATCTTTGAGTTTTTTAAGCCTTTTATTGAAGTATACTATGCATATAGAAAAGACACATCGTTAGTGAAAAACGGTCTCTGGTATGCTCCTACGTTCTAGCAGACCCTAAGTATTTCACCATGGGGCATCAGTTAACTGTGCGATCAGAGCTGGCTTGCCATCATGAGTTGGGTATTATTCTAGTCACTAAGTCATGAACCATAGCAATTCGTTGTACATTGGAAATAGTATATTCAGGATGAGGCTGGACTAGACTCAGAAAGGAAAAGAAAATCACGAGTGTGGGGGTACAGACTCCCACAGCATCTGTCTTTTCTAAATTATGCCTTTTGGTCAATTCAGACTTATTCACCCACTTGAAAATATTGACCAAGAAGGAAAAAATCTCGGGCCTGTTTCAAGAATAGAATATATCTGTACTCTGGGCAGCACAAAGGTCTTGGCCGGTTGATCATGGAATTGGAAAGAGTAAGATTGGAAGAGTAGAAATAAAGAAGTTGAGGGAAGTCATGTGGCTAAGCCCATAGGAGTCATCCGAAGCCAATTCTGTCTCATTATAGCCTCTAAAAGAATTTAAAAAGAGGAAGCACTCAACACAACATACGATGTCAGCCACTGCCGTGCTAAAACAAAACGCTCCTGAACCAAGCAACCATGGAGGCAAGTGGGGACATTATATATGCACAAAATATCATGGATGTCCTCTTGCCAATCGTGATCTAGCTCGATCCACAGCTGAATGACAAACCTGCTGACAGAGTCTGATGGTAAGCCTTCTGAATGATAGCATCCCTTGGAAAGAAGATGGGGTTACTTGATGGAGTTTGATTATAGGGGGGCCCTACCACCCTGAGAGGGAAGTGAATTATTCTAACCAGAATTTATAGCATTTCTGAATATGGGATTGCCTTACTATCCGTGGGCTTACAAAATGCCTCATTTCCCAGCATGCTATCCCCTGCACCCTCATCTTAAAAAAGAGGATGCATTCTTAAAGAACCACTTTGTTAGCCATCACACGGTCCCTGCTGGCCCTACCACATAATACATCACTTGGAAGCAGCCTGTCTAATAGAATAGTGGAAGGGCCAATTAAAGGCTTAGCTGAGATGTCTTCTCAGAGCCAAACTCTGGGATCTGGGTGTGATTCTCCGGCGGGGGGGGGGGGCGGTATTCTCACAGTGGATACATGGTACTGATTGCCAGATGATGCCAACCTCAAATAAATAGGCCCTGGAACCAAAGAGAGAAACAGATTAGCCTTTCTTACCATTATTTTCAATAAGCTCAGTTGTAGAACCTGATTTCCCATCTCTGGACATGTAGATTTTGCTAGACCACATGTTCTAGTCTCCAGGGGAATTACCACCACTAAGGCCCACGGCATGGCTTTCAGTGGACTTAAAGCTATCTTACCACCCAGTCACTTTGGGCTTCTCATGCCCCTGAATCAACAGGCAAAGAGACTTACTAGACTATGAAGGGTAACTGACCCTAACTACCACAAAGAACTACGGTTGCTGCTACGAAATGCGGACAGCAAAGTGCATCCGGGACCTGAGAGATTCACGGAGGGAGTTTGGACACTAGGTGCCCAGTGATAATTGAGCACAGGCAATTGCAGAGATCATCATAACAAATAAAAAAATAAATAAAAGTAAGTAAGGGATCAGTCCCTCAAGGATTAAAGACTGGGTCATGCCACCGGGCAAGCATCCTAAACCAGGTGAAAACTGAGTGAGGGTAAGGGAGTCAGATGGTATAGGAAAGGCAGGATGCATATAAGTTACTATCTCAGGAATATGGCAGCTGAAAGCCATTTGCAGAAATTACAATCTACCACCACACGAACAGGGAGGGCTTTGACTTAATGAAGGACCCAAGAAACTCTGAATTGTGTATTGCCTCAGCTGCCCTGTGTCCTTCTAGCTTCCTCCCTTGGGGCTGCTCTGAAGCCGAGGTTGGGAGTGCTGTGGAAACCCACTCAGAATCTACCCCCCAGGTGAATACTGAAGACACAGACTGTAAATAACTCACGGCAACTCTTAGCAGTAGAGGGTAGGAGGCAGTGAATACATGCTCCCCACTCCGTCCTCAGAAGGCACATTCTATCTAGCTTCTCAAAAGGTCCTGATGGGATTGAGGCCCCCAGCCCCACCCCACCCCCCCCCCACCCCCCCACCCCCCCCACCCCCCCGCGACATAGCATGACCACGGAGTTGGTTTTCTTTTTACTCAGGTATGGTGAGGCCAACAGATCAGGAGAGGACTACTATTGAAAAGATCATTTGTTACAGTTCCCCTGCCATGCAGGGCCACACAGGGCAATACCAAGGTGGGTCAAGAGGCCAGAGCCAGAGAGATGGGGAACGTGGATATGGGCCTTTATTGTGGTGTTTGCAGCAAGAAATGGGAGAGAGAGTGTAGGTGGGTTAAGCAGGGCGGCCAGTTTGAATTCTTTCAGCAGGTTCCAGGTTGGGGGATCCGGTAATTTCCTGATACCTAGTCCTGGGCCAGGGGAATAGTCACTTGGAGTGCAAGAGCCTGACGCAGGGAACTGTTTGGGGGATATGGATGGTTTGCATGTGAAAAACATGCTCCCAGGAGACTACTAGCTCTAAGAATTGCCTCATCCTGGGAGTTGAAGTCCCTCCAGGGTCAGCCCAGATATGAAGACATCAGAAATACAGAAAGTAAAAAGGCATGTTTAATATACCTTTGCATCTGACTTCCTCCTTCCTTCCCTGCTATACTCTTCCCAGTTTTCACTCTGCTCTAAAATCACAAATAAATTACCATTATGCAGATTATAATTTTATGCATTGCACTCACAAAGGGAGTTAATGGAAAGGGAAAGGGGTGAGTGGCAGGGAGGGCAGACAAAAAAGATACATTCAGGGGCTCCTGGGGGGCTCAGTTGGTTGAGCTTCTGACTTGATCCTTGAGCCCCCAGTTGAACTCTGTTCTGGGCATGGAGCCTGCTTAAGACTCTCTCTCTCTCTCTCTCTCTCTCTCTCTCTCTCTCTCTCTCTCTCTCTTTCTCTCTCTCTCTCTCCCCCATCCCTCCCATATTCATGCACAGGTACACATGCTCTCTTTCTCTCTCTCTAGAAAAAAAAAAAAAAAAAAGATTCATTCCGGCCCACTCCTTCTCCTTTAGATTTCACTGAAATGCCTTAGATTTTGACCCTATGCCTATTCAACAGATTCACTCTCTGTGACTATATGGTCTGCATGTTGCATCTCTAAACGGAAATGATTTCTGGAAATAAAGATGCCATGTTGAGAAAAAAGCAGGACTCACCTGCTTAAAGACATTAAAGAGTTATAGCTTTTTGCTTATTTTTAATTATTTAAAAAGAAATTGGGGCACCTGAGTGGCTCAGTCAGTTAAATGTCCAACTCTTGATTTTGATTCAGGTCGTGATCTTATGGTTCATGAGATAGAGCCCCGGGTGAGGCTCAGTGCTGACAGAATGGAGCCTGCTTGAGATTCCCTCCCTCTCCCTTTCTCTCTGCTACTATCTCTCTCTAAAAATGAATGAATACATATACTTATAAGAACAATTCAAAATAAATAAAAATTGGCAATCGGAGCCTCTCCTTGGTGATTAGTAAATTTAAATGTAAAAGCCTGTGTTGTATTTCACAAGGAAAATGGGAGCTAAATCACACAGAGAGTTTTATTAAAGAATAGGAAATGGCATGAAAAGGAGTCATCAAGAATGTAAGCAAATAAACCTGGCATTCTCTCGGACATGCCCCCTAAGTGCTGTGCCATTTGTCTGCATCAAAATCCAAAGGAACTGCTTGGATCTTTGAGCACTGGTGACCTCTGTGGGCATATATGAGTGCTACTCCCCTGTGGCTCCTTCCTCAAGACCCTGGGATGGCAATCCCACTAGAACAAGGAAAACGCAGTCTCCATTTTACATTGTCCAATGTTGGGGATTGTATACAACAGGGATCCCTATTCCCCCTGGAGCACAGCTTGGTTCTCTGTCTTCTGGGCACGTGTCCTTCGGTAGCGTTTTCATAAACTGACCTCAACAGTAGAAAACAGACCAAGACTGCCTTCAAGAAGCCCATTACAGTTGTCAAATCACTGTGTTGTACACCTGAAACTCATGTGTGATGAACTTTGTGTGTCAAATACAGTTCAATTTTTTTTTAATCCCAATACGTAGCACTTTTTGAAATTACTGGCAAAGTTGAAGAATTAAATATAAAGAAATGTTAAATTGTTTTGCTGGCTTAAACAAATGGGGAGGCGGGGGTTGGGGAGAAAAGATCTCCACTAGATTAACTACCTCGTATTTCAAAATGTGAAATTCTTTGGCATGAGTCATAAATTTTCCCTTTTCTGAGATCTCCCTGTGTACTTTATGAAGGGGCTGAATTTGGAAATCCAAATACAGCAGGGACTAAATTATTTAGAAATTACCCTGAATACCAGATTAGCGAGATTATCTAAAAATAACTGAGGTAATGTAACGCAGAAGGTACCTAATGACCTGTAAATGCAGGTTCTTCTACAACGCTCCCTTTAGGGAGTAGTTAATGTTTCTCAAATGGCTTCGGTGGGAACTGGATGGTTCAGAGGAATTGGTAATAAGAGATGATACAGTGATTTTGCCATTACGTCTTGACTTGAGCAACATACAAACAAACCATCTTTCCAAACAAATACGTTCATAAATGCTTCAGGAATGTCTCGAATGCTGATAACAGCTGAGAAATCTGCACTTCCGATCAGACTCCACAGGCTCACTTGTCAGAATCCATTTTGCAGAGCAGACAGCATGATCCTTTGCTTCTCCCCAGCAGTGGGCTAGGCTATCACTCTATTGTAAAACTTCCATTGCAAACAAAAGTTAATCAGAACTTCTCTCTTCATGTGTCCCTATTTCAATTGGCCTTTATATAGGTAATCGAGTAATTTAGAGAGAGAGCACAGAGAACGGAAGACAAGAGGATAAGGAAGCATTTACTATCAGGGGCAGTGAGATAAGCACCAGGGGCGTGAACAATAGAGCTGAAAGGGAATTTATAATTACCTATAGCTAGGTTCTTTATCTCATAGATGTGCAAAATGAAACAAGATGGGTTCGATTGACTTGTTCTAGGCCTTAAGAAACACCACAGGCCCAGGTCTTGCCCCCTTGTCTGTCGAAGGCTTTTTCCTCTGCAGCACATTCCCTCAAAAAGCATCATAAACAGGTTATAGGATGTTGCTGTAAATAATTTATTTATTATCTATTATTACGGGATGCAGTAATAGCAGACAGACGAATCACGACAAACCAGGTGCTTACCCAAGGTGTCTTTAAAAATGGGTCAAGGTGGCTCCGTTGTTTGTACCCATTACTATACGACACGAATCAAGAAGTGAAAAATTACAGGTAACATAACTGTCTCAATGCTTTTTTTTTAATCCCACACTATATAGAAAAGAAAATAAGGAAAATAGGAAAATAGCAATTCTACCCAATCATTTGATCACACTTACTCATCAAACTAGCTACTCTGACAATTTATAATTGCAGAAGTTTTTTTCAATGCTTAATTATTTATTTTGAGAGAGACAGAGAGAGAGAGAGAGAGAGAGAGAGAGAGAGTAAGAGAGGGATGGAGAGAAAAGAGAGAGGGAGAGGCAGAATCCCAAGCAGGCTCCATACTGTCATCCTGGAGCCAGATGTGGGGCTTGATCTCAAGAACCGTGAGATCACGACCTGAGCTGAAACCAAGAGTCTGATGTTTAACCAACGGGGCCACCCAGGCACCCCTATAATTGCAGAAGTTTTAAGGGATTTCTCTGCAAATGTCATCAGACAGGCAAATAGTACCTGTGAATGCAACCAAAGCAAAATGTCCATGTACGTGAGTAGGAGGGAAAGCTATTACTCTTCCAAAGAAATGGTCCTGAAATTATTCCTAGTCCCACATAGGACAAAGGATGCTGTCTTTGTAATCAGATGGGCCTGAAGCTGCTCCCCGTCCAGATATGCACCTCATCTCGTTCGACTTCAGCAAACTCTGGTACAACATGAAACTAATAATATCAGTCTACATCCCATCAGGATTAAACAGGTCAAGTCAGTAACATAAAATAAATGCTCAATAAACATCAATTATTACCATATTCACGTGCTATCAAGAAGAAAAACAAATATGTATGAAGAATTGTATAACATATCCCTATGAACCCACTACTCAGCTTCAATAATTAAAAACTTATGGCCAATCTTGTTTCATCCAAAGCTGTGTCCTTTTCCATCCCTGTATTATTTGGAAGCAAATCCCAGATATCATTTTTCATCTCTAAGTAGTTCAACAATTATATACAAAAGATAATGATTCTTTTATAATATAACCATAAACCATTATCACACCCCCAAAATGGTACTAATTCTTATTATCAAGTATCTAGTCAGAATTCAAATTTTCAACCACTCTTGTAAGTATTTTATTTTATTTTATTTTTATGTTTTATTTATTTTTGACAGAAAGAGAGAGCATGAGCGGGGGAGGGGCTGAGAGAGAGGGAGACACAGAATCTGAAGCAGGCTCCAGGCTCTGAGCTGTCAGCACGGAGCCTGACACAGGGCTTGAACCCACAGACCGTGAGATCATGACCTGAGCTGAAGTCGGATGCTCAACCGACTGAGCCACCCAGGCGCCCCTCAACCAGTCTTGTGAGTATTAATGTGGTTTTTCTCCCAGCGTATTTGAGCCAGGATGTAATAAGATTGGTTGATATGTAAATGCTGTCACTAAACTGATAAAGGTTGCTGTCATTGATTGGTATAATTTGGGGATGAAAATAACCTCTCTAAATAATACTAACCTACTGCTACAGGTGTTTAAAGAAAGTACAAGAATTGGGGAGACTGGGTGGCTCAGTAGGTTGAGCGTCCAACTCCTGATTTTGGCTCTGGTCATAATCTCACAGGTCGTGAGATTGAGCCCTGCATCGGGCTCTGCGCTGACAGTGTGGAGCCTGCTTGGGATTTTCTCTCTCTCTCTCTCTCTGCCCTTCCCACATTCTCACTTTCTCTCTCTCTGTCTCTCTGTCTCAATAAATAAACATTTTTTTTTAAAAGGGAGGTACAAGAATATAACAGATGACTCATAGATTAGATCATGTCTCTTCTTTCTCTTCCACTCACTTGAAAGGAATAATTAACTTAATTATCCTGGCGAAAGTTCCCATCATTGACCCGTGCGAGACTCACCCTCTTCTTTCTCTTAGTTTGATTTTGTGATCAGGCACTGTAGGGTCACCAAGACAGTAGGAAAGCTGAGTGAGGAGATCCAAGTACAAGAAGGGTATGAGTCCGGGGGTTGGTGGTGCTGGCATTTTGAAGGCGCCTACCGGGTTGCTTTGGTGCTCATATTTAGGGGGTCTACACATGGAAGCATCACATATTTTCCTCCTATAATTGTATTCAGCAACAACTGAGTTCCCTCTAATAGTGTTTCACACAGTCTAATTTTCTCTGGAGACATAACTATTCACAAAGAGCAGCTAAACAAGGAAATGGCCCATTTCCTGCTCTTGGGATTGGGGAGCAGCATACTATAATGGACTAGTAGCTGGAGAGAAAGTCAAAGGCAGAGAGGATAGTGAGGATGATACGCAAACTCACGAGCACACAGTCAATAAAGCTGGTAGAGGCAACTTCTTTTCTTCTATTTTCTTTCCCCCATCAACCTCCAAATAAAGGTGGCCTATTCGTGGGTAATAATGCCGTTGTGTATATATCCTTGTTTTCAGCTGGAGATGAGTGAGGCGACACGTAAGGGGGTAAGAGACAGGACATACCTCCAGCCGTAGCAGCTTTCCCAAGGCCACTGTGTCAAAGGTGACATGGTAGAAAGGACCAAGAAATTTGCCAGAGGTTGAACCACAGAAACAGATGGATGGAAAAACGACATACAAGGCATGCCTTTGTAACTTCTACTGTCTTCTACAAGTCGTTAATCTGATCTTGTCGACCAATAGGATTCTTAAATATTTGTAATATATCACGGATTAGAACTTCAGTCCCGATTGAATAATAACAAGCATTAGATGTGTTTAAATAAGTTAAACCACCATGCAATTATGTTCCAGTTTCACTGAAGTTGATCCAGACCCAGTTGAATTAGGCTATAAATAAGGCATTATTTAGGTCACGCAATTGTTCAAACAAAGCCTGCAAAGGGTGGTTGCTCTCTTAAATATTGTGGTAACTGCAATAAATTACACACGTTTGAAAGGGACGTGAATCTACTTTGGAGACAAATTTATGACCATACAATAATGTAATCATGGGCTTAAATAAAAATAAGGGGGGGGTATCAAATCTGAGGAAAGTCTTATTGGAATAAAGATTTTCTCTTTGTTGAGCATATAGAGCAGTTTCTGGTGTGCGATGCTTAATAAACGTGGTTATGAATGTATAAAGTAATAAAGCCATGATCTTGCCCGACCAAGATGGATTTGCACCAAGCGAGTGGCACAAATGGCCATCCTATCTGGCAAGACAGAACTGGTAAGTCATCTGTAAAGCCTCCCCTTTCTCTCGATATCCCATTTATCTCCAGGTTCTGCGGTGTAGGCATCCTGCGTGCCTCTCAATTAATGCTTTTCTTCCTTCCACTGTTCCATCCTGTCCAAGCTGCCAGACTCACCACACTGCTCTGCTAGCCCAGCCACATAGATTCTCTACCCTTCTGCGGAGAGAGCTTTTAAAAATGTATCTGGACAGGCACCTGGGTGGCTCAGTGAGTTAAGGGTCCAACTCTTGGTTTTGGCTCAGGTTAAGATTTCGTGGTTTTGTGAGTTCCACCCCACGTCAGGCTCTGCGCTGACAGGGCAGAGCCTGCTTGGGATTCTCTCTCTCTCTCCCTCTCTCTCTGCCCCTCCCCTACTCACACTGTCTCTGTCTCTCTCAGGAGAGACAAAATAACTGTATAAAATAAATAAACTTTAAAAAATTAAAAATAAATTAAAAAACTAAAAATGTATCTCAGGGTGCCGGGGTAGCTCAGTCGGTTAAGTGTCACACTCTTGGTTTTCGGCCCAGGTTATGATCTTCTGGTTCATGAGTTTGAGCCTCACTTTGGTCTCTGGGGCTCTGCATTGACAGTGTGGAGCCTGCTTGGGATTCTCTCTGCCCCTCCCTGCTTGCATTCTCTCTCTCTCTCAAAATAAATGAATAAACTTAATTTTGTTTAAGTCTATCTCTAAATGTATATCACCCACTCACATTTCTTCCTTCCCCTTAAACCTTTTAAAGGCTTCCAATTAGTCTTAAGATTAAAGACCTACATACTTCAAATGACCCACAAGACATTTCCTGTGTTCAGCCAAGCCTTTGCCATACAACCTCTCCCCTGCCCAGAGCACCACACTGCTAGCCCCCTCCCCCCTTTTTTAAGCTTATGTATTTATTTGAGAGAGATAGAGACAGTGCAAGTGAGGGAGGGGCAGAGAGGGAGAGTGAGAGAGGGAGAAAGAGAGAATCCCAAGCAAGCTCCGAACTGCCAGCGCAGAGCCGGACTCGGGGCTCGAACTCATGAAACCATGAGATCATGACCTGAGCCAAAACCAAGAGTCAGAGGCTTCACCGACTGAGCCACCCAGGTGCCCCCTCATCACGAGGCCTTTGAATATACTGCTGCTTTAGCCCGACTTTCCCTCCTGCTTTTGTCAAGCTAGTGTTTATTCAGTTCATACTTCAGATCTCAGCTGAAACCTGAACTTTTTCAGGGATGCTTTCTCTAATCCCCCAGAATAGATAATTCCCTACTGTTTATAAATTCTGGCAATACCAAATAACTTATCATTGTAGCACCTGGAACCATTTATATTTATTTGCATGGTTATTTCATTAAAGGCTGACCCCATCAGGAGATTCTCCCCGCAGGGAAGGTAGAAAGTGTATCTTTTTTTTTTTTTTTTCCAGCTTTATATCACAACACCTCAAAAAAGTAACTGATACATAATTAAGGGCTTAGATGGATGCATCCCTTCCTATAGTGCACATAAGTGAACACATTGCTATTTCCTCTAGGATATTAAGGGGAATATTATAGGTGCAGCAAAGCCTCTACTGTTTACTAAGGTGTTTCCATGATTTTAATTTTTTTTTTAACATTTATTTATTTTTTGAGACAGAGAGAGACAGAGCATGAATGGGGGAGGGTCAGAGAGAGAGAGGGAGACACAGAATCTGAAACAGGCTCCAGGCTCCAAGCTGTCAGCACAGAGCCCGATGCGGGGCTTGAACTCACGGACCGTGAGATCATGACCTGAGCCGAAGTCAGCCGCTTAACCGACTGAGCCACCCAGGCGCCCCAAGTGTTTCCATGATTTATCCGAAGCAAACATATATAAAACAATTCAATCAGCTATGATGTATATAGAACCTCTATTTGTGCTTAGTATTATGACAAACTCTTTTTGTTTTTCTTTTTTTTTTTTTTTTTTTTAATTTGAGGTATGTTTTAGATCGAGCAAAATCCACTCTTGACTGTGTGAAGTTCAAAAAGTTTTGGCAACATATGTAATCATGTAATCCGCTCCATCACCCCAGAACACCATCCCGACCCATGCCTGGTCATTTGTGGCTGCCTCAACACCAGTAGCCCGTGGCTACCACTGATTTGTTTCCGCTCCTTTTAAATTTGCTTTTTCCCCAAGGTCATATAAGATGTCACAGTATATGGTCTTTTATATCTGCCTTTTTTCACTTAAAATAATGCACTTTAGCTTCATCTATCTTGTCGCATCTGTCAAGAGTTCTTTCCTTTCCATTGCCCAGTTTCATTTAATTATATGGTAGATTACAGTTTATCCATTCCTAAATTGAGTGACATAGTGACCAGTACTACTTTGTGGGAATTATGAATGAAATCGGTCTGAACATTCGCTAACGAGTTATTGTGTGAACATAGGTTATCAGGTCACTTGGATAATTACCTAAAAATGTGATTGCCAGCTATTTCGAAAAGTCTGTGTTAAGTTTACCAGAAACTGCCACAGAAATTTCTGAAATGTTTGTAATACTTTTTTTTTAATTCCAAATATATGAGTTTCAATGGATCCACACCCTTGGCCACACTTTGTGTTATCTATCTTTTAATTTTAACTATTCTCCTGGGTGCATCGTGGTATCTCATTATGGCTTTAATTTGAATTTCTAAAATAACAAGAGATATTAAGCATCTTTTAGGTACTTATTTACCATCCTATAGGCAATTGATCAAGTATTTTGTACAGTTTTTACTGCATTGTCTGTTTTTTTTTTTTTATTATTACTGAGTTGCCAGAATTTTGTATATAGTCTAAATAAAAAGTTCTTTCTCCGGTTCCTAATTTGCAAACACTTTCTCAGTATCTGCTTGTCTTCTCGTTATCTTTACAGTAGTTTTGAAAAGCAGAACTTTTTAATTTTGATAAAACTAATTTATCAAACTTTTAACAGGTCATGCTTGTGGTGTCGTATGTAATCACAAAGATATTCTCCAATGCTTTCTCCTACAGGTTCTATAGTTGTACATTTTACAAATAGGTTTTTATCCAATCTTTATTTAATTTTTGTAGAAGTTTTGAGAAGTGTGTGGCAATTCTCTGTCTTTTTTTCCCCTGTGATTCCAGGTTTCTGGTGGATTTTAAAATGCTGTGATGTTTTAAATTTTCTGTCTTATAATCTTGAGAGCAAAGCTTTTCCAGCTTTCTGCATCATAAGGAGAAGCAGGAAGCCCCCAACATGTTCTAGCAAGTATGATATTTATATGTGTGTCTATCTATCTATCTACCTACCATCTTTCGTTCAATCTATCATCTATCTACCTATCATCTATCTACATATCATCTATCTATCCATCTATCATCTATTATCTATCTATCTGTCATCTATCATCATCTATCATCTATCTATCTATCATCTATCTATCTATCTATCTATCATCTATCTAAATAATATCAGAAAGCTCTATAATCAATAGTAAATGTAAGTTACTGATTTATAAACAAGATAGAAATACAAAATTTAGGAATCAGGGAAAGTTTGGGTAGGACTACTTTTTAAAAGAGCTACTCATTGGGGCTCCTGGGTGGCTCAGTTGGTTGGGCGTCCGACTTTGGCCTAGGTCGTGATCTCATGGTTCTTGAGTTCGAGTCCTGCGTCTGGCTCTTTGCTGACAGCTCAGAGCCTGGAGACTGCTTCAGATTCTGTGTCTCCCTCTCTCTCTCTGCCCCTCCCCTACTCACGCTCAGTCTCTCTCTCTCAAAAATAAAATAAACATTAAAAAAAACTTAACAGAACTACACGTTATTTAGGGAGGATCAGAGAATCCACATAATGTAAATGTATGAACGATTTAAGTTCATCTCCTCAAAAGCAGGCATATTTTGTTAAACATAGAACACACGGTAGTCTGGTAGTCTGCAGTTTGACCATTAGTTTCAAGTCCGTAAGCATGCATAAGGATTGTAGCTAGCAACATTTTGTTCAAGTAGGCCACACATGGTTCTCCTTTCTTGGCCTTCAAAATAAAAGCGGTAGTGGAAGAATAAATAGGAAGACAATAGAACGAAAGGATTGTCATCCTCATAAGTGTTGCTTAATGAAGACTATGGCAGACATCAAGCTGGACCACTAAATGCAATTTTAGAAAGGGAATCTCACTAAGAAATATTGCTACAGTTACTCAACTGCAGAAATTATAGAGAGAATTTCTAAACATTCCAATTTTGGATTCAAAATAACAACAGTTGTTATGATAAGCAAACCTCTTGGTCTTTGTTAAAGGGTTTCAAAGTCCTGCATCAAGAATGGACTGTAATTCATCATTCAGTTCTAGCAACACAAAGAATTTGGAAGAGATTGAGAGAGAAAGCGTGCAAGTGAGCATCTAACTTTCTATTCCTAGGAGTAAGGAGCCAGCTATCAGAAATTTCATATTGGTAAAATCTTCATTTCACTATAGGTCAATACAGAAGAAAGAAAACATTTTTCTACAAAGGTCTGTGCTTCTGTCAGATGGCAGCACATTAAATTGTTTGAAAAATCCACATCCTGGCATGTGAGTATTTCTCAAAGCTAACTATTCATAAAATGTTGACATATCATTACTGTAACTGTCAACAGACGCGGATACTGGTATGATCACATGAAATTCTATTCTCGAGGAGACCAGAAATCACAAGACTACACTGAGAATTTTTAGAACACTGGTACTCAAAACAAGGAAACGGTCAGATTTATCTGAATGTATAAGAAATATGATTAAAAAGAACAGTTTCAAAATAAGAAATTCTGAAATAGTCACTAAGCCAGAGATTTAAGTAACATCACAAGTCATTAGAGAGACCTATTAATTACATTTGAAACAGCAAAGCATACAGCTTGGCAGGTCATTATACATGGAAAAATTCATTTTTGAGTACGAAAAGCTTTTATAAACCTTGCCTGCATTAACCATGGTTCAAATCAGTGATACACTTTGATGCCTTTGGAATATGAAGGTTTACTCAATTTTTTTTATGCCACATTGAAGTGGAGATTTTGATATTTGTTTTCAGGCATTCTCAGGGTAATTTAATTTGAGGAAGAGTATAAACTATAGAAATGGAATTCCCCTAGGTAATGATTAAGGAAAAAATATGTTTAACAAATTTTGGGGTGTTTTCTCAATCATCTCCAAATTGTTTATAGACCAATAAAACTATCAGATCTTTAAAAAATAAATTCAACAATGTTCTTCCAAAATCTGTCCTATTCTCTCTTTTGGTAGTTTATACGTCATCAATATTAATTAGAGCCACCATTTACTGAGTGCTTATTTGTTGACAAGGAGAGTAATTGGGGTTTTGCCTATGTTATTTCATGATCAGTAATGTACAACTAGGTTAGTTCTGTTATTTCCCAAATAGGGCAGAAATTCAAAAGGGCGCTAGAGAGAATGTACATTATTAGTCAACTCAGATGTTGGTGATTCCAGTGAGCAAGCTTTCTGGATCCCTTGCTCATTTTTCATTCTGCTCGTGTTCTCATCTTACTGTTGATTTCTGGAAGCCTCTTAATATTTCCTTCCATGAAATAATTAAGCACTAATAACCTAAGGCATAATCTGTATGTAGCCATTTGACTCATCCCTTTTGCATCTCAAGTGGTTCTTGTTATACACCATTGTTGGGTAATAGATAAGAAAATAGTCACTCATATCATGTTCTGTGTTACGGTTCATATGAAGAACCCTGGTTGAGAAAGGCCATTGGAAAAAATCATGACATATAAGCTGGGTCATTTTGCTCTCTCTTGATTCCCGTTTAAAATTGGTGAGGAACCTAAGGGCCAATCCTTATGTATGATGCTATTTAATCATGGTTTCCCTAGGCTTCATCATTTTGGATTATAGAGAATTTTAAGTGGTAGGCAGGAAATTTAACAGCACTATCACATCTAGACTATTAATACTGTTACAGATTAGTTTATGTGTTTAGTTATTTCTCTCATTGCCACAGAAGTATAGTAAAATAGCGGGGCAATATTTAGAGATTAAAATGTTATCAAGGGAAAGAGAACTGAAGAAAAATCCTACATGAGGGTTAGGTAAAATAAGATTGCTAGATAATAAATTTCAAAAGTGTCATTTTCAGCAAGATCCATTACAGGATTGTTAAAAATGCAGATTCCTGACACCAATTCAGTAAGCTATTTACTGGTTCTCAGATGGGGCCATGGAATCTGTACTTTAATGGGTATACATATGTTCTTTCTTTTAAGAAATCTTGAACTCTTTTTCCTATCTTAATTCATGAGTATTATATTAGGAGCATTAGGAGTGGATAATTTCTATCTACCCATTATGCTAATATTCCTTTGAATGCAAGGGTACCTACCTACGAGCCCATCCATTCAACTGGTGATTTTAAACTATAAAACAACAATTGTTTGGACAGGATTGTCCAAAACAATTCACATCTTTGTAATTGAAGCATATAATCTTTTTCAGTATACCTCAGCACACTGATTATACTGGTTTTCCCTCTATACACTAAATATATGGTTGATAAATATTGTTGAAAACTAATTCCTAAACTTAGAGATGGCATCATCTGTCATGTAATTAAATCCTTTCCAAGCATTTGGAAAAATTGAGGCAAAGAATAAGCAACTTGCCTAAAATGATCTCAGATTAGTCAAAATAAACTAGCTATTCTGTGATCCGTTACTAGGTTTTGAAAGAGAACCACTTGAGGCCCAACTTATGGCCATGACAAAGTAACTGGTATTAGACTTGGCCTCATACCCAAAACAACAAAAAAAAATTACACAAAATTTAGAGGTATCTCTTTTCATATATTGGACGATAAGCATCTCAGGTCTGTGATTATAGAGAAGAGGGTAAAAAAGTGATCTGAACCCCAAATAAACCCACAACTACCCTGGGTTTCTGTTTAGGATTATTTTCATGTCCCAAATTACAGAAAAGGTGTCCACAATAGTGATAGCCTTATTGCATTGAAGAGACAGATATTAGAGTCATGGGTTGTGGAAGTGGCTAGAACTTGGAGTATAAAGATGTCAGCAAAGGGAGCTTTGCAGAGAGGAGCTCCCAGAAATCTGCATGGTGATTCATATAGCTGTGGGCTTAACTGAGCATATGCAGCACAAGATTCCATAAGGCCTAGAAGAGATCACATGTAACAGGGCTGAGAATGACATAAGAGGTTATGTAGGGCTGGGTGATTTTTAAGTTCTAGCCTTGCCTGAGGCGAGATTTCAACCATAATGGGAAACTAACAAAGACTCATGAAGGTCATGTCTAACAATTAAAACCCATAGTTTATAAGGGGCATGCTATACAACTAAGTTCAAAAATACATAAACCCATTTAAAGAATTAACATAAGCATAGCAAGTGGAAAATGATTGCTCAATAATTTAATTGCATACCTAAACAAAACTAAAAATTCCTTAAAGGGAGGCACCATAATCCAAACTTCTTAAAGTATTATAATTTCTAGTATAAAACAAAAATTACTAGAGAATGAAAGAGTGTGAAATGTCATCAATAGTCAAGAAAAAAAAAAGAGATAAATAGAAATGACCCCAAGATAATGTTGATGTTAACCTAGAAGACAAGATTATTCACACAGATATTAAAAATATATTTAAGGTCTTAAAGAAAAATATGGTTTTAATTAATGAACAGATGGGAATTTTTATAATAGAAATTATTAACAAACAATAAAAGTGAAAATTCTATACCCATGATGAGAATTTACTGGATTAAATTAACAGCGGATCAGAGACAGAAAAAGAGAGGGTCACTAAATGTGAGAATACATGAATAATGTAACCTAAATATGAAAATACATATTAAAATGTATTAAAAAGATGAGGGGCACCTGGGTGGCTCTAGGCAGATAAGTGTCCAACTTCAGCTCAGGTCATGATTTCCACATCTCATGAGTTCGAGCCCCATGTTGGGCTCTGTACTGACAACTCAGAACCTGGAACCTGCTTCAGATTCTGGGTCTCCCTCTCTCTCTGCCCCTCCCCCAATTGCACTCTGTCTCTTTCTGTCTGAAAAATAATATACATCAAAAAATTTTTTAAAGTATTAAAAAGATGAGTAGACTTCTGTGACAATATCAAGTAGAATCCCCAAAAGACAGGAGAGTTAACAATTTGAGTAGCAATATCAAAGCAACAACTAAAAAAATACAAAGTGGTATAACTAAAAATGCAATAGAGGATAAAAATTGAATACTATTTTTATTATGCTATTATCTTAAAATAAGAGAATAAAATAGGAACAGAGGAACAACAAGAAAGATAGATGAAATAAACAGAAAGCAAACAGCAAAATGATACAGATTTAAATTCAATAATATCAATTATTAATTACATTACATGTAAATGGATTTTCAGGATGCAGATTGATTCATCACTAGCAAAAGCATTAATATAATTAACCATTTTAATATACCTAAGGAGAAAAAAAATCATAGGACGATCCATTGAAAATCCTTGAACATAAATTTCAAGACCTGCTTGTGGTGAAATAATTTTTTAAAGATTAAAGGGCATTTCTCAATATGAATATGAATACATAAAACTATATATAGTCTGAAGAGTTTTCTCTAAAATAAACTTACTGTTGGTTACCTGTGATTCTTTTTGGAGTGACGACTGACATTGTTTATGATTACTCTGTGGGCAGTTTTACTCTAATTGGAGTCATTCTATTAGAATAGGTGGAACAAAATTTGTGCTTGACTTTAGCTAAGGTGATCAATGATAACCATCTCATCCCTGCAAGGCATAGAGGTCAGTCTCAACTCAAAAGTGAGAGTTGTTATGGACTATAGCATTGACCCAGAATTTCTTCTTGTTGGTTAAGGGAGAGTCTGTGAAATTGCTAATACATCCTTCTATACATGGTTTAATGCTTCGGGTCGAGTGGAAAAGTAAGTTCAGAAATGTAAAGAAAAATCCACCTGGCTGTTTAAGATATACTATGATTTTTTTTATGGGATTTATTTAGTTAACTGGATCTGGAGCCCTACAGGGAATGGTTGAAGTCAATGCTACAGGTTGCTCTCAACTTGCTGTTTGAAGTCTGTAGATTGTAGTCTTTTTTTTTTTTAATTTTATTTAAATCCAAATTAGTTAGCATATAGTGTAATAATGGTACCAGGAGTAGAACTGAGTGATTCATCACTTACGTATAACACCCAGTGCTCATCCTAACAAGTTCCCTTCTTAATGCTCATCACCCATTTAACCCATCCCTCCACCCAACACTCCTCCAGCAACTTCTCTGTCTTTAAGAGTCTCTTATGGCTTGCCTCCCCCTCTGTCTTTGTCTTATTTTTCCTCTTCCTTTATGTTCATCTTTTTTGTTTCTTAAATTCCTCATATGAGTGAAATCATATGATATTTATCTTTGACTGACTTATTTCACTTAGCATAATACATTCTAGTTCCAACCACGTTGTTTCAAATGGCAAGATTTCATTCATTTTGATTGCTGAGTAATATTCCTTTATGCATATATACCACATCTTCTTTACCCATTTGTCAGTCAATGGACATTTAGGCTCTTTACATAATTTGTTTATTGTTAATAGTGCTACTATAAACATTGGGATGCATGTGTCCCTTTGAATCAGCACTGCTGTATCCTTTGGATAAATACCTAGTAGTTCAATTGCTGGGTCATAGGGTAGCTCTATTTTTAATTTTTTGAGGAACCTCCATACTGTTTTCCAGGGTGACTGTACCAGTTTGCATTCCCACCAACAGTGCAAAAGGATTTTTCTTTCTCTCCATCCTCGCCAACATCTGTTGTTTCCTGAGTTGTTAATTTTAGCCATTCTGACCAATGTGAGGTGGTATCTCATTGTGGTTTGGATATGTATTTCCCTGATGATGAGTGATGTTGAGCATTTTTTCATGTATCTGTTAACCTTCTGGATGTCTTCTTTGGAAAAATGTCTGTTCGTATCTTGTGCCCATTTCTGGATTATTGTTTTGGGGGATTTGTTATTTGTTGAGTTTGTTAAGTTCTTTATAGGTTTTGGATACTAACCCTTTATCAAATATATCATTTGCAAATGTCTCTCCTGTTCTGTCTGTTGCCTTTTAGTTTTGTTGATTGTTTCCTTTGCTGTGCAGAAGTTTTTGATCTTGATGAGATCCCAATAATTTATTTTTATTTTTATTTCCCTTGTCTCTGAGACATGTCTAGTAAGAAGTTGTTGTGGCTGAGGCCAAAGAGGTTGCTGTCTGTTTTTTCCTGTAGGATTTTAATGGTTTCCCGTCTTACATTTAGGTCTTTTATCCATTTTGAGTTTATTTTTATGTATGATGTAAGAAAGTGGTTCAGGTTCATTTTTTTGCATGTTGCTGTCCAGTTTTTCCAGCACCATTTGCTGAAGAGACTGTCTTTATTCCATCGGATATTCTTTCCTGCTTCGTTGAAAATTAGTTGGCTATACGTTTGTGGGCCCATTTCTGGGTTCTCTATTCTGTTCCATTGATCTATGTGTCTCTTTTTGTTCCTGTACCATTCTCTCTTGATGATTACAGTTTTGTAACATAGCTTGAAATCCGGAATTGTGATGCCTCCAACTTTGGTTTTCTTTTTCAATACGACTTTGGCTATTTGGGGTCTTTTATGGTTCCATACAAGTTTTAGAACTGTTTTTTCTAGCTCTGTGAAGAATGCTGGTGTTATTTTGATAGGGGTTGCATTGAATGTGTAGATTGCTTCGGGTACTATTGACATTTTAACATATTTGTTCTTCCAATCCATGAACATGGAATGTTTTTCCATTTCTTTGTGTTGTCAATGTCTTTCAAAAGCTTTTTTTTTTTTTTAGTTTTCAGCATACAGACCTTTTACCTTTTGATTAGGTTTATTCTGAGGTATTTTATGGGTTTTGGTGCAACTGTAAATGGGACCAATTCCTTGATATCTCTTTCTACTGCTTTGTTATTGGTGTATAGAAATGCAACTGATTTCTGTACATTGACTTTATATTCTGTGACTTTGTTGAATTCGTTTATCAGTTTTAGCAGTTTTTTGGTGGATCTTTCAACATTTCTACATAGAATATCATGCCTTCTGTGAAGATGCTGGTTTTAGTCTTACTTAAGTGCTATATGAAATACACTTAATGCATTTCTTTCTAGCCTCTGTTGATCAGATTGATCAGAGTGGTGGATGGAGTGGTATACTCATATTTCTATTTTCTAGTAGGCCAAATAGAGCAAAGTTCAGATAGGTTTGCTTGTAGATCATTAAAAAAAAACAAGTTCTCTAAGCTCAGCATTCCTCAGCTGCCACGCAAACCCATGTACAGCATATACCCTAAACCCCCTGCATTTCTTCCATGAGACAGGAGGGACTAGGGAGCTAACTAACCATGATGCTCATGCTTCTTGCTGTGCTGTGAGTAAGGAATTCCTTTTTTTATGAACCAAGATTCTTGCATTTTTTGCTAACATCCATGAAATCATGGCAAGATATTTTGTTACCTTGCAGTGGAGAAGTAATTGCAGATCTTTCACAGCTATGGACACAAGGATGTGAGGAACAAAACGAGATCACATACTAACAGAAACAAATGAACTGAACCATATTTCAAATGAGTAATATTACTATGGGGGGGGGGGAAGAACCAACCCAAGTAACTTTCTAACATAATGTTTGGACTATTTCCTCGGGCTAAATGCAAAAAAAATCTGAATAATAAATTTTTATTTGTAAGTTTTTTTTTTTTTCACAGAAGCATAGATCACAATTCTGAGTACACTTCATGTATATTGTAGGATTGAGCAGTATGTAAATAAAGTGTGGATAATAATAGCCAGTTTTCTGACTATTGAAAAAAAAGAGTCAAAAATTAAATGGGGAATTACTAAAATTAATGCATTAGTGTGAACTTCTGGGTTTTAATGTAGATGGACGGACAGATAGATAGATGATAAAGAGTAAATGGATGGATATAGATATGCATGCATATATATGGGGGTATTTGCATGTTTTTGCACATCTATGTGTGCTATATGTATAATAAATATGTCATCTATTTCACAGTTTTAACCATTGAGAGGGCTTAGACACACTGATATCCCAATAGCAATGAGCATACCTATACCCACACCTTGGTTTCTGAATATCTTTTTTTTTTTAGTTTATTTTTTTATTTCAAGAGAGAAGGAGAGACAGAGCATGAGCATGAGCATGAGCATGAGCATGAGCATGAGCAGAGAGAGAAAGAGAGAGAGTATCCCAAGCAGACTTCACACTGTCAACACAGAACCTGACGCAGGGCTCAAACTCACTAACCCTGAGATCATGACCTAAGCCCAAATCAAGGGTTGGATACTTAATTGACTGAGCCACCCAGGTGACCCTCCAGATATCTTTCAAAAGAAGGACACAGGGATCCATGGTGTGATAGCTAATGTCAAGATATGAACGATAAATATAGACAATTAAAATGATTCATGGCTTTAGCTGCATTCTACAAAGTAGTAGATTTGTTTGTTTTTTTGTTTGTTAAATCAGATTTCTTGATTCACAGATTTTTTACTTGAAACCTGGGTTCTTCAGAAGTATGCTAATTTCAGAACATTTGGGCTTTTCTTACTTTATTATTATCGATTTCAAGTTTAATTCCATTTAACTCTATTTTTGCCAAAGTTTACATATTTCAATCATAACTTTTTGTCACGTTGGCTCTATATCTCACAAAATCCATCTTTGGCATATCACAGTGAGCCTGTAAATAATATTATACCATTGCACATTAACTACTTGTAAAAATGTAATAAATAAAAAGAAAGTTCATAGTCACCAATCTACTTACCATTTCCTGTTTTCTATTTCCTTGTGTAGAAACATCTATTTTTCTTCTCTCTGAAGAATTTCCTTTAATATTTCTTGTTGTGTTTGGCTTCTGGTAATGCTTTCTCTCAGTTTTTGTTTATCTGAAAAAAATCTTTATTACACCTTTGATCTTGAAATATAGTTGGTTTGGGGTAAAGACCCCTGGGTTAGCAATATTTCCCCCCAATAAAGGTGTCTCCACATTATCTTCTGGTTTGCATAGTTTTGATAAAGAAGTCTTCTGTCATTCTTATCTGTGTTTTTTGTACACACTGTATCTTTTTTCTTATGCTACTTTTAACTATTTTTCCCATTTTCTGTGGTTGTTGACAGTTTGAGTCATTATACCTCGGTATATTTTTCTTTGTGTCTACTATGCTTAGAGTTTATTGAGTTTCTGATCTCCAAGTTTGCAGTTTTCATCAAATTTGGAACATTTTGGTCATTAATTTTAATATTTTTCTAGCCCCAAGTCTCTTCTCTTATTCTGGAACTCTAGATACAGATGTGCTAGATTTCCTGAAGGTGTCATAGAGATTCTTGAGGTTTGGTTTATTTTATTGTTTTTATTATCTCTCTCTTTCTCTGTCTCTACACATTTGAGTGAATTTCTACTGTTCTGTAATTTCTTCTGCAGTGACTTATATGCTATTAATCTCATCTTCTGCAGTGATTTATATGCTGTTAATCTCATGCAGAATATTTTTCGCTTCACTTACTACTTTTCTTATTTCTAGAAGTTCATTTTTACATCTTCCTTCTCAATTTTTTTATCAGTCATATTTTCCTTGACCTTTTTGAATTTACTCGTAAGAGCATTTTAATGTTCTTATCTACTACCTTTATCATCACTGTTAATTCTTGTGTCCTCCTATTGTGTGACTTTTCTCCTGTCTATGAACCATATTTTCTTGCTTTCTTGCACACTGAGTAATTTTTAACTAAAAAATTATTGGTGTATAATTGACGTATAACTTTGCATTAGTTTTATATGTACAGCTTTAGATGTACTGAGGAATTTTTGATTGGATAATGTACATTTTGAATTTTACATTGTTGGGTGTTGGATTTTGTTATATTCCTTTTAAAATGTTGACTCATGATTCATCGTGCTGTTGAGTTACTTTGGATCAGTTGAATCCTTTGACAGCTTACTTTTTAGCATATTGACATATATTCAGAGCAGTTTTGACCTAGGGTAATTCAGCCTAACCACAGAACTGATACTCTTGTGAGAATTCTACCTGAAAGCCCATGTATGATGAAATCTTTCCACTCTGGATGGAGGGAATGTAAGCTATTCACAGGCCTGTCTGAGCCCCAGGACTGTTCAGATTTCTCCCTTTTGATAGATTTTTTCTTTGGCCTCAGGCAATTTTCTCACACATGTTTGGAGTCAGGACTCAAGACTCTCAGGACTTCTTCTTAGGCCTTTAAGGTTTCTCTTTGTGTAGCTTCCTCCTTTTCACTACTTAATCTTTTTTTTTTTTTTTTTTTTTAAATTTTGTTTTAACGTTTATTTATTTTTGAGACAGAGAGAGGCAGAGCATGAATGGGGGAGGGGCAGAGAGAGAGGGAGACAGAATCAGAAGCAGGCTCCAGGCTCTGAGCCATCAGCCCAGAGCCCGACGCGGGGCTCGAACTCACGGACCGCGAGATCGTGACCTGGGCCGAAGTCGGACGCTTAACCGACTGAGCCACCCAGGCGCCCCAATCTTTTTTATTTTTTAAGAGACAGTTGACATATAACATTACATGAGATTTGGGTATACAACATAATGGTTCCATATTGCAAAATGATCACCACGATAAGTCTAGTAAACCTCCATCACCACACAGGTACAAATTTTTTATGTGTGATAAAAGCTTTTAAGATTTACTTTTAGGGGGCACATGAGTGGCTCAGTCGGTTGAGCATCCGACGTCAGCTCAGGTCATGATCTCGTGGTCTGTGAGTTCAAGCCCCGCGTCGGGCTCTGTGTTGACAGCTCAGAGCCTGGAGTATGCCTCCGATTCTGTGTCTCCCTCTCTCTCTGCCCCTCCCCTGCTCATGCTCTGTCTCTCTCTCTCTGTCAAAAATAAATAAACACTAAAAAAAAAAAAAGATTTACTCTCTTAGCACCTTTCAAATAGTAGAATTATTAACTATAACCATCATACTGTAGGTTATTATTATACAATAACATTTATTTCATAACTAGAAGTCTGTACCTTTTTTTTTTAATTTGAAAGAGAGAGACAGAGAGAGAGAGAGAGAGAGAGAGAGAGAGAGAGAGAGAAATTCCAAGCAGTCTCCATGCTCAGCATAGAACCTGACTCGGGGCTTGATACCACAACCTTGGGATCACTACCTGAGCTGAAGTCAAGAGTCAGATGCCCAAACAACCGAGTCACCCAGATGCCCCTAGAAGTTTATATCTTTAACTACCTTCACCCATTTCACCCGCCTTCCCTCCTCTTTCACCACTGGCAAACATCAATCTGTTCTCTAGATCTATGAGTTGTGGGACATTTTTGATCACATGTAGGTGAGATCATATAACATTTGTCCTTCTCTGTCTGACTTACCTCAGTTAGCATAATGATTTCAAGTTCTATCCATGTTTTTGAAAAAAAGATTCCCTTCTTTTTTATGGTCGAATAATATGGTCATTTAGGTTCCTTCTGTCTTAGTTATTATAATAATGCTGCTATGAATATGGGGGTGCATATATCTTTTCTAGTTATTTTTTTTTTTATTTTCTTTGGATAAATGCCCAGAAATGGAATTGCTGGATCATATGGTAGTTCTGTTTTTAATTTTTTGAGGACTATGTGCGCTGTTTCATAGTGGCTGCATCAGTTTACATTCCTACCAACAGTGCGTGAGGATTCCCTTTTCTCCGTGTGCTGCCAACACTTGTCTTCTCTTGCCTTTTGGTAGTAGCCATTCTAACAGGTGTGGGGTGATATCGCATTGTGGTTTCGATTTGTATTTCCCTGCTGATTTCTAATGTTGAGTACCTTCTAGTATACCTTAAATTTTGCACTGTGGTCTCCTCCTTCTCAATTCAGTGAGACTGTCAGTTCAGTCTGCTGGTGCTGAATTTCTCTCACATGGACTCTTCTGCAACCTTCCTACTGCATTATTATTTAAATATGTCTTTAGTTATCTGTCCTCTAGGTAGAAAGCAGATGAAATTAGTAGATCACTTTTTTTTTATTTTGTTTTGTTTTCTTTCTTCAAGGGATCACCATCCTATGTTGCCAGCTGTCCAATGGTTAAAATTTTTTTTTAATCTTTATTTATTTTTTTTAATCTTTATTTATTTTTTTAATCCAGGCTCTGAACTGTCAGCACAGAATCCAATGTGGGGCTCAAACCCACGAGCTGTGAGATCACAACCTGAGCCGACATCGGACATTTAACTGACTAAGCCAGCCAGGCGCCCCAAGTTGTCCAATGTTTAAATCCTTTGTTTTATATGCTTTGCTCAGTTTAGCTTCTTGTTTAAGATTAGAGGGTAAATCCATTCTTCTATCCCATATTGATCCGAAAAGAAAGTATGGTACATATAACTACTTTTAATTTTTTTTTTCTCAGCTAAATCTAAAGGTATTCAAACACTATGAACCAGCAATTCTATTCCCAGGTATGTTCTCAAGATGAATGAAGATGTGCTCACCAAAAGACTCATGAGAATTTTCCTGGCTGCCTCTTTTATAGTACAAAAACCAGGAAGCAATTCCAATTCCAATCAACAAGTGTGACATATTCATACAAGAAATATTACTCAACAAGAAAAAGGAGGGGCGCCTGGGTGGCACAGTCGGTTAAGCGTCCGACTTCAGCCAGGTCACGATCTCGCGGTCCGTGAGTTCGAGCCCCGCGTCGGGCTCTGGGCTGATGGCTCAGAGCCTGTAGCCTGTTTCCAATTCTGTGTCTCCCTCTCTCTCTGCCCCTCCCCCGTTCATGCTCTGTCTCTCTCTGTCCCAAAAATAAATAAACGTTGAAAAAAAAATTAAGAAAAAGGAATAACTTGCTAATACTACACAATAGCATGGATTAATCAATCTCACAGATATTATGCTTGGTGAAGCAGGACATACATAGTACCTACACTATTCTGTATTTACATGAAGTTCAAGGGTAGGCATAACTAATTTATGGTGCAAAACATCAGAATATTATTGCCTGTAAAAATGGAGATTAATTTAAAATGGGAACAATGAAATGTTCTCGTGAGATCAATTATTTTTTGTGTTTATGGAGGTGTGGGTTATGAACTTATGAATTTTTCACAACTCTTCAAGTTTTTAATTAAAAACCATGCATGCAGGGACGCCTGGGTAGCTCAGTCGGTTGAGCGTCCGGCTTCAGCTCAGGTCATGATCTCGCATTTCGTGAGTTCGAGCCCCATGTCAGGCTCTGTGATGACAGGTCAGGGCCTAGAGCCTGCTTCAGATTCTGTGTCTCCCTCTCTCTGCTCCTCCCCTGCTCACACTCTGTCTCTCTCTCAAAAATAAATAAAGATTTTTAAAAAATTAAAAAAAAATAAAAAACATGCATGCATTTTACTTGATGTAAAATTTTCCTAAAAAACAATTACAAATATTCAAAATTTTAGGTACTAGAATTGCTTTTCACGGTGAGATGAATTAGCAATTCTGAAATCACTTTGTGTAGTTTTTACATATTTCTATATATTCTAAGCTTGGGAAAATTATCAAATCTACTGAGGGTAATAGGAGCCAGGTTTCTGCTTGTTGGAAAAGAAAGTTGCAAGTATGGAAGGGGGAAATATTAAATTTCAACCTGTGGTATTAGATTGTAATTGGAGGTATCAGAATAAATCCACCATTTTCAGTAGAGATATAACAATGGATATAGGTATGTCTACATATTCTCTGCTAAAAAAGCAATGACATATCAGTATTGCTGACAAAGACTCAGCACCCATTTAGTTTCTAAACATGATTCTCAAGTAAAAAGAAACAGATTTCCTTCGAGTAAAAATGATTTAAGGGCTAGGGTAGGGAAAGTACATGGTGATTCTAGAACATCATATTGAGCCAGGAAACAAGGAAGTGCTCAAAGAATCATAGAGATATGTCAAAGGGATGTAGGATTCAACTTGAGGCTCCCACCATTCAAATCTCAATTTGTTCATTAAAATAAATATTGATAGTAAATTATTACTTCATGCAGTGTGCTGGTAAACTAGTTCTCCAAAAGAAAGAGAGAGAGAGAGAGAGAGAGAGCCCTGATTGGTGGTATTTGCTGATTTCTACTGTATATATATTCTGACTATTGATGATCTCAAATTACCAACATGCCACTGAATACAGACTTGTCGAGAGATGCTTAAAACTGTTTCCCATGGGTAAGTGTGAGCTGACCACATTATACCATTATTATAACCATAGAGTAAAATAAGGATACACACATTTATGTGGATGTGAATAAATGAATGATCAAGTCACATCATGGAGGAGAAGAGAAAGCTCTGCTTACAGTAAAATTTTAGCTAATAAATATAGAACGAATGTTGGAGTAAAAAACAATCAATAGATACCAAAACTAGTGAGGTACAATTTAATGAGGACTTTGTGCACAATCTCAAAGAACCACTCTACAAGTTCTTTATTAATTACAAAAGGAAAAATAGTGACTTCACAGTATAACTTTAACCAAGTAATCACTGTTAAGATCCCCAGCACTGGGCAAACTGACATCATGAACCTCTGATTAGGATGCACTGGGGAGGACCATACCTTCTCTCCCCTACCTTTGGAGTCAGTCTCAGATCTCCCAAGAAACAGAATCAATGGGATATATTTCTATAAAAAAGATACATTTTAAGGCATTGGCTCATGCAGTTCTGGAAATGGCGTGTCCCAAATCTGTAGGGCAGACTTGCAGTCTGGAAACTCAGGCAGGTTTTCATGTTCCAGTTTTGAGCAAGAATTCTTTCTTCCCCCAGAGAAGTTCAGTTTTGCTCTTAATACCTTCAGCTGATAGGATGAAGTCCACTAACACTATCCTGGATAATAGCCTTTATTTAAAATTAACTGATTGTAGACGTCAATCACATCTACAAAATACTTTCATGGCAAAATCGAAATTAGTGCTTGATCAAAAAATTGCACTGCAGCCTAGCCAGTGACACATAAAATTTAACCACCACATCTGCCAAAAGTCATAAGCTGATTCCAGTTGTGAACGAAACATGAGATAAATACACATGGAGGGGTATTTTATGAAACAGCAAGCCTCCTTCAAAAATCTCAGGTAGAGATTTTTGAAGCCTCCTTCAAAAGAGGCTAGAGGTACAGATTTTTGAAGCCTCCTTCAAAAATCTCAGGTAGAGCCCCCAAATGAAGAAAACCTAATTTATATTAAAGTAGATCAAAAATGCATGACAATTACATTTACCGTGGGATCTTGATTTCATTCAGTATTGGATGGAGAACATTATTGGGGCAATTGACGAAATTAGATTACAGAGCATGGTTAAGCAATTTTCTAATTTTGATCATTTTGCTGTGGTTGTATAGAGAAATTCCTTTCTCCGCCAGTCCACACTGAAGTATCAGAGTTAGGGTGCACACCACACCCTCTCCATTACCATCTGTACGTTAGGCAGAGTAAATGGCCCCACAAATGCCAGCACCTATCAACACATTTTCTTACATGACAGAAAGGATTTTGAACATGTGATTAAGTTAAGGATCTTGAAATGGGGAGATTGTCCTGGATTCTCATGGTGGGCCCAATGTCATCACAAGAGTCTTCTAGGCAAAAGAATGAAGGAGGAGAATCAGAGAAGGAATGGTAAGGCAAAGCAGAGTTCGGAGTGACACAGTTACTAACTTTAAAGATGGAAGAGAAACACAAGCCAAGGAACACAGAAGCCACTAGAAGCTACAATTGTGATCATGAATAGAAGACCAAGAAGGCAAGTGACAGGTGCTCCCTAGACCCTCCAGAAGAGCCTCCCGATACATTGATTTTAACTTTAGAAGACCCATTCTGGACTTCTGAGTTCTAGAGCTATAAGATAATAAATCTGCGTTGTTTTAAGTACTAACTTTATGGCGATGTGCTACAGTAGTGATAGAAAATGAATACACCCAAATGAGTCAGAAAAAATGTATGTGTTTATTGGAAACGGTATGGAGAGACAATATCAAACGAATGAAGCAAACATAAATCATTAAGCAGATTTTGGTTAGGAGTCTCTAGAAGTTTCTTGTACTACTCTTGCCATTTTTTTTTAAAGTTTAAATTACTATTAAAATGAACAGGGATGAAAAAAAATGTCCTTGGCTTTCAATGATAGAGAAGTATTGACCCTTGAGTGGGCGTGTAGAGTTTTTTCCAAAAACACAAGCAAGACAACGCTGTGTGGGGTATGCTCAGGGCAGTGTTTTCTTTTTTAAAGGTATTTGTTGTTGTTGTTGTTGTTGTTGTTGTTGTTGTTTTAAGTTTGTTTATTTATTTTGAGACAGAGAGAGAGAGTGTGGGAGCAGAGGAGGGACAGAGAGAGAGGGAGAGAGAATCCCAAGCAAGTCAGGCACTCAACCCAATGTAGGAAACAAAGGCAGAAGGAAATGGCAGATAAAATTAAATTTCCTGATAACCTGCAGCCCATTGACAAATCCTCGAGGCTGCCAGAGTAAAACCTTTCTTCAGGAACTCCCCCCTGTCTTAATGTTAATGTTTTCTAGAGGGAAAAACAACCTTAGCTTGACAATAGCTAGGCCTCCAGTATCCTGGGAGTCTTTAGTATATGAAAATCTCACTGGAAACTTCCCCTGGGACTTTAACTCCCCCAACCCCATAGTATATAAGCAGTTTCTCCTCCTGGTCCCAGGGCAGCTCTTCCTGCCCATGTGTCCTGTCCTCGTGCTTTAATAAAATCACCTTTTTGCACCAAAGACATCTTCAAGAATTCTTTCTTGGCCACGGGCTCTGGACTCCAAGAACCCACCATCACCTCAAAAAAACCTCATCAACAGACCGAGCCACCCAAGCGCCCCTTGAACAGGGCACTGCTAACTGTGGATGAACAGTTGCTAGGAACGGGGGGATCACACAAGAGTTCGGGTCGGCCGTTTTGTCTGCTTTTCCATGTGTTTCCAATTCTTCTCAAAAAGTTAAAAAACATTGGGCCATTGTATCTAAAAATCTGTGGAAGGGAACCTGATGCAATATTAACATCTCATGTAACAACCAGTCTATCTGGGGAACCAGCAGCCTCAATTGAAAAGCGTTTGTGTAAGTTCTAAGAGTCCAGTATCCCAGCCTTTTAACATGTGCTATTTACTTAAACAGCTAAACCCGGAAACCGGAGGTTTCTCTCCGAGTGTGTCAGCCAGTCGACATTCACCTTTCTCTACGTCAATGCTGCGTCTCTGCTGTAGTTTGGCTTGGTCGCAGGCCCTACCAAGTGTGTAGAACACCCTGTTGAAAACAGCAGCGCTTGAAGAAACTAGATGTCGCTTACAATATGATCCTTGGGTAAATATCCCACGCTGCTGGCCTTCTTGCAAAATGAGTGAACCCTGACTTTGTTTCTTTCTGGCTGCCACGCCTCTTGTATTTTCCTGGAGCCTTCTAGTTTAGCAGGTAGTTCGAGGAGAGCAGTGGGAAGGGACACAGGGCATCCATTTGGATTACCATGTTTCAAGAGCGTCACCTGCCCCCTCTTTTTTTTGAGGGCATCTGTAAAAGCCTTAAGGATATATTTACATACAATCCAAAAACGGAAAACTACAACCGTTCCAACAGCGGACCTAACTTTTCGCCCTTCCCCAATGAGACAAATGAGAACATTCATTTCTTGGCCAGATCCAATGAATTTAAATTTTCCATTAGCATAGAATGGGTGTCGATTAAATCCCTTTCAGCGTGGGAATCCATGAGGAAAAAAAAACAAAAAAACAAAAAAACAAAAAAACAAAAACCAACACTCCGCAAGCCCTTGCTCAAATAATCTCCAACTGTTAGGTTCGACTACTCCGTGCCTGCAAAGAGAAAGATAGTAAGTTTGCTGGGTGCCTTTTTTTTTTTTTAACGGCAAGATTTTTTTTTTTTTTTTTTTTTTTTCAAAGCCATTTCATCTCTGAGAGATTCAATGACCATGTTTGATGACAAGCCAGATGGCAGCCGTTCTCCAGACCCGGTGCCAGGAAGCGTGACAGGAGCCGCAATTTACCTTGCGCGGTGGAGGCCGGCTACAGAAGCGCCCCCGCAGCTGCGGGCCAGCAGGGCTGCTGCCGGTAGGTGCGCCCGCCCGCCTGGTTCCCTCCCAATTTGGATGGAGCAGGTAAGAGCCTGAATCAGTACCCGGCAATTATGGAATTGGCATGCGCTGCATTGTTTACTCACAGTCATATTCCTACTGGACTTTATTAAAACACCATCTGTTGTCAGGGCAGACAAAGAATCCGAGCAGAAATAACAGAGCAAGACACAGAGAAGGAGAGACAGTGAGAGCCTGTATGTGTGTGCGCGCGCGTATGTGTGTGTGTGTGGGGGGGGGTGCGTTTCTAAGAGGCCGCGTCTGATCCTGGAGGTGATCTTTTAACGTGAAATCGCCACCCTCTCAGATTTGTGGTTTATTGGTCTTCCGCTGTCAAGCTGGGCCAGAGCGATCTGTGGTCCAAATGAAGTTGGCTGGGCGTGAGGCAGGCTGGAACCGAAGGCAGGGACGCCTGGAAAAGTGTGGACCCCGATCGCGTTAGCATTACTACAAATTAAAACCAAAATGAGGGACAGTCGAGTCATTCCAGTGAATGAGGCTTAGAGTAAACTTCTGAGCTAATGTTCAGAATATGGGCTGAGTAATAAAGGACACCCTCAATAATAATACCTACAGGGCGCAAGGAAATGTGACTTTTTTTTTTTTTTTTTACAATCAGCTGTTTTCTCTCGCCCTTTTTAATCCTGCAGATGGGGATCAGATATTTCTAATACACAGCTGGTCCCTACAAATGGCCAAGTATAATTTTTCATACACCCGCCTAGAATTCCAGGTGAAATTAATTAGTCAGAATTTCTCATCAGCTAATATACTAACAAAACTGTGATGCAAGTAATTAAATATGCAAATACAAGAAAGACCGCATTAAAACTCTGATGTGTCATTTCAATTTCACAAAAAGACATCTGTCTCTTTGGAAATTTAGTGCAAAAAAAAAATCCCTTAAAATAAAAGTGTAAACAATCCCGGATTCATGGGGCAAAACGAAAGCTGCAGGAAAAAAAAAAAAAAAAAAAGATCCTGAAACAAGCATTGCAAACCTTCTGGGTAAAATAGTTGGCTCATAGAAAATATATATTCAAATATTATGGAGCAAATGAATTTGGAGCCTTTGGGGGAAGCGAAGGCTCGCTCGCTGTATGACGTCATCGTCCGCTTTCGCTGCACCCTGAGACCCTTGGTATTCTTGCCAAGGGTATGAGCAGTCCTTTTAATTTACGGAAATGCCGTTTACCACTTTGCAAGCCGGACCAATATTTACAGAGAATTCAATGAATGAACGAAAAGAAACAGCTGTGACTCCTTCCACCTCATTGCCCGCTTCATCTCTAACCGTCCTCCTCAGGACTATCTTATTTATAGGCATTTGAGCAATGGATTGGCCTGGCGGCAGACAATACACCCCGGCCTGCTTGCTGAATTCACACTTCGCATTCCTGTTAGGAGTTTCTCCTTTCCTCCGTGTGTGGTACAGAAAATAAGGACGAACTGACTGCATTCTGGAGCTGTATTTGAAATAGGCTTCAAAATGCCTGAACGTAGCGATTACCTGTTTTTTTTTTTTCCTCAAACTGCATTTAAGATGGTTTTCAGCCCGTCGAAAATACCATGATTTCGTACTGATGATTCCTTGCAGTTTAATAATGTACGTATGCTATAGTATCAGTTACTGTAGAAGATATTTAAAAAATTAAAAAGATAAATAGATAAACATTGTTTTGAAGGTAGGGAGGCATCCGGGTGGCTCAGTTAAGTGTCGGACTCTTGATTTCGGTTCATGTCAGGGTCTCGAGGTTAGTGAGTTTGAGCCTCTCATTGGGCTTTGTGCTGACAGCGTGGAGCCTGCTTGGGATTCTCTTTCTCTCCCTCTCTCTCTCTCTCTCTCTCTCTCAAGTAAATAAATAAACATTAAAAAAATTAAAAAGACATTATTCCTGCCTTCAGGGAGTTTAAAATTTCTTTGGGGAGATAAGATAAAGGCTGAAACAATAGAAAATAGCGTCAGGTTACAGATGATGAGTGTGGAGCCAACTTGCAGAAGTGCAGGAATTCAGAGGAAAGAAACAAGCAAGGAAGGGGTTATGAAAGATGTCTCACCTGTCTTTTGAAGGTTGACAAGATTATGAATAAGTAGAGAGGAAAAAAACAGGCCAACTGCAGAGAAAAATGGAAGGACAGCCTTTGGAGAGAGATGCTCTCCCTGAGGGCAAAATGAAGATCTGAATGAAGGAGAAAAGGAACACGATCTCTTTGAAAGTGTTTTTAGGCTCAATCGAGTTTCAATGTACAACACTACCTGCAACACGGACTATATAAATATTTGAACACCAAAGTTGACCAGGAAAGAATGATTGCTGTATTTATTGGAACAAGTGTTAAAATACAAATGAGAAAATGTTACAGAAGCTAAATGTCTTTGTTGTACATTTGCCCCTGCTATGTGGGAAGAATTTTGCTTACATTCTCACTAGCAACTGAAGCAAACCAAATGGTGATATGTTTTTGGTGGTTACCATGACCTGGGCCAGAACAGGTGAGCTCCTGGCCTAGGACTTCAGAATAATACTGTTGAGCCTGAGCTCAAGGAGGGAGTCAAAGGTCAAAGACAAAATAACGATCTCTAGTGTCAGGTCTGAGGGTGAGTTGAAACCACACCCAGAATAGAGATGTCGTAAAGTCTGAAGCCAGAAAGAGCTGGAATAGGTTATGAGATGGGCATTCGAGGAGACTGAGGGTGGACGCCATGAAAATTACGTGGTTATCAGAACCCTGGCTTTATGTGGTACTAAGTAGAGGCCCAAGCACAGGTTTTCTAGAAAGGGAGGAAGGAAGAGAGAGAAAGGTATCACTATGTTACCCCATGCTATACATTTTATTAAGGTTTCTCTTTCATCCTGATAGATGTTGATCCTGCCTAAAATAAAAATATGGGCTGCCTTTCCTTACGATCTTTGAACTACATCACTGCTTCATTCGCATGAGAAATTGACGAATAGTTAACCATCTACATAGAATGATTAAAGAGGCTGAAAAATATTTGGGGGGCAAAATATTACAAACGAACAATTTCTACAAGTTACTCCTCTTGTTTTCTCCAGGGCTCACTCCATTGGACAGTTCAGTAGGAATAAGTTTCTGGCTTAAGGTTTATGCTTAGAGAAAAACAAGAAAGTTGAAATTTTGTTACCATGGTCTTCCCTTCCATCTACTAATACAAATGTGTGTCCCTTTCACTAGAGTTGGTGTCTTCACACACACACACACACACACACACACACACACACACACCATTGTCTTCTGGCATTGATTTATGATATGAGCTCACCAAAAGGATTTAGTCTGAAAAGTTCAGAATCTAAACGGAACACTGGAACAAAATATATTCTTTAAAATGTTTTCTCTTTACAGCAAACAAACATGCAAACAATCTGGAGTGTTTTCTCTGGGGTATTCTTGCCAATTTCAATAATTCTTTCCTTACACATATGTGCACGTGTGCATATACACATGCACACACTGCCCTAAGAATTTTAGCTTTGGTCAAAAGCAAAACAGAGCCCCTGAGTGCAACAGGGCTGTGTCTGGTCCCCAATTGTGCTGTTAAGTAGTTCAAATAGTGTGGAGATGACAACTTTAAGACGTTACCACCCACACCCTCTTGTCCCTTGGCTGAAAAATCTTGAAAACAATTGAATAAAAAATGTCTCAAGGTTTGTGTTTATACCACAGTGTAACATAGTAGGAGCATCTCCAAAGCCGCCCTTTAGCTCCATTTATATCTTGGACTTCTGAATAAATGTCCTCTCCCTGTAATGATTGACTCCAGGGAAAGCAGATCCTGAGCATTTTATACTTTCACAAATGGCAACAGCAAGAATGACATTGGAGGCCTTCCACAGTCACCCCCTGTTGTGTTGAGATATCAAGAAACTCTAAACACAAATAGAATCTTTCTTCTTCTTCTTCCTCTCCTCCTTTCTCCTCCTCCTTTATTCTCCTCCTCCTCTCCCTCCTCCTCCTCATCCTCCTTCTCCTCCCCTTCCTCCTCATTCTTCTCCTCCTCCTCCTTCTCCTTCGTCTTTGTCTCCTTCTCCTCCCCCTCCTCCCCCCCTCCTCTTTCTTCTTTCTTCTTCTTCTTCTCCTTCTTCTTCTCCTTCTTCTTCTTCTCCTCCTCCTCCTTCTCCTCCTTCTCCCTCTCCCTTTCCCTCTCTTCCTTATCCCTCTCCCTCTCTTCCTTTTCCTTCTCCCTCTCCCTCTCCCTCTCTTCCTTATCCCTCTCCCTCTCCCTCTCCCTTTCTTCCTTCTCCTCCTCCCTCTCCCTCTCTTCCTTCTCCGTCTCCTTCCCCTTCCCCCTCCCCTTCCCCTTCTGGAGAAGAAGAACCTTATTCTGGTTCTCCTTCCCCTTCTTCTTCTTCCAAATGGTTGTGATAAGTATTTAGGGCAAGAGTTTCCATGGTTCTCCTGGTAGAATGACGCTGGGTTGAAACACCATTGATGTGCTGGTCAGTTGGAAATTATAACACTTCAGCACAGAAACCAAGACTATCACGGTGCCATGTGGCTGTCCTCAAAGCAGTTTTCATGCTCCTCCTCTCTGGATAGTTTCTTGGAAGTGATCACCTTTAAGAGAAGTCTTCAGGGGCGCCTGGGTGGCGCAGTCGGTTAAGCGTCCGACTTCAGCCAGGTCACGATCTTGCGGTCCGTGAGTTCGAGCCCCGCATCGGGCTCTGGGCTGATGGCTCAGAGCCTGGAGCCTGTTTCCGATTCTGTGTCTCCCTCTCTCTCTGCCCCTCCCCCATTCATTCTCTGTCTCTCTCTGTCCCAAAAATAAATAAACGTTGAAAAAAAAATTATAAAAGAGAAGTCTTCAGATAGAATTACAAAGTATTAGAATATGTCTTTATATTTAAGAGGCACGGATGCTAAAACTCTATTCCTGGCATTCTGTAGTAAGGAATATACTTTCATTTTGTTTGTTTTTTAATCTATTATATGTATAAAAACAAGGGAGCATTCCTGCTCATGGAGGACTTGAGATAGGAGTCTCATATCTTTATATATTGAATTATTGGCAAGAATAAAGAACTCTTGGAGAGGATTGAGAAAATAGTTCAAGATTGATTTTTTTGAAAAGATACATAGGTAGTGAATAGGAAGAATGTACCACAGGAAGGGGAAAAGAGGACTGGAAGAAATAATTTCACTTAAAGCAGACCATATAGAAAACCTTAACATCTTTTGAAACAGTTTCCTTAACATGTTGTAAGACAGAAGGAACAACCTTAGAGCATGAGGTGACAGGTTGAGGAAAAAGACAATTGTTCATGTTGCTTGGGGACTCCCTCTCGAGAAGTAAGGATGTGGGTTTATGGAGACTGACATGGCTAATCCAGAAGTCAGTTGAGTCACTAGGGCGATCTTGCTAATCCTCTCTCTTAACGTTAATAAGGTACTTCTTACATTGGATGAATTATGTAAAGAAAACCTGTAATGCATCTCCATTCACATTCTCTCTATTCCTGGGTGGAAAATACAAATATACTAAAGCAAGTTCAAATGGAATGTTGTGAACTGGGAAAGAACAAGGTAAAAGGATGTGGAAATGAACCACCAAGTATGAAGATGTTATCAAAGAACAGGATTTGGTTTTTTGGATTATGCCAGAATGATGGATTCTTGGCAGGACTAAAGAGTAATGCAAAAGAAAGAAAGAGAATAACCACATCAAAAGAGTTTTAGACTGATATTTTGAGAAGGATAAAAAATATTCTGGAGAAAACATTAAGGCAAACAAGTGTGGAGAGGATGTGTAAATAAGAAGCTACACAAAGCTTGTACCTAAAAACATAGAGAATAAGTGATTAATTAGGTTTGAATTTCAGTGGAAAAAAAATTGAAGAGCCCAGAATTCAACACATAAGATAAGACCAAGGATAAAATCTGGCTGATAATGGAAAAAAAATGCTGTTCTTGGAAAAATAAAATAAAATAAATAGACCCCAAAGTAGAACAAATTCCTTTATCAAGAAATTCTACACATATAATGAAAAATCCTTTCATGTAGAAAGCACATTAAAAAGCAATGGGGCAAAGATCAAAAGACAATAAAAAAGATTTTGGTATGGGAGTAGACTACAGACTGTCTTGTCACTTGGGGTTATGGATGGCTTCCCAAATATAGATTAAAACCAGACATAAATGCAAGATATATCAGAAACAGAGAATCCAGCTGCTGGGTATCTGTTCATTCTCTGTTCTCAGAACATCTGAAAAATTCTTGTCTTGTCTACAGTTCCTTAAGTCAGTAATTAGGGAAATTTATTCCAAATTTAGTTCAAAGTGTCATTTAATAATGTGAACTAATGGGAAGTGTGAAGGAGAGTGTTCATGTCATTTTAGTCATTAGTTATCAGGGGCATAAATTAATGGTGAGGATAGTCAAACAAAATTCGATGTGATTGGGTTGGGGTGGCATGAATTGGGCAAAAGATAGATCTGGTTTTAAGCCTCCTGGACTCAACTCTCTTCTATGTGAGTGACCTTTACCAAATCAACATTCTTGACTCATTTCTAATGAGTAGTCTACACATATATGGAATACAGTGTTGTTACCGTATGCTGCACTAGACCAGAAAATTTGACTTTAGAAATTCTCTAATTTTTATACCAATAAGGTCAGTGAAATAGAAAATTACTGTAATCATTCAAAATCTGGCAATTAACGAATCTGCATATGGGGAGAGGAAAAATGGTCATACTGGGCCAGTTACTAAGCAACCACTTTGTAGTACCCTATGTCACCAAGCTGGGAAGCGAATTAGCAAAGAATGCTCTCCTACTAGACCCTATTAACCCCTTCAAAGGGACACATAATCAAGGCAAAGATGGCAAGTCATTTCTTTAACAGTCTGCCAGTAAGTGGGATTTTGCATTTATCTGATTCTTCTTCACATTTTCCTATATTAAATTTTAACACTTCTTGAGACAGACCATGTTGGGAATCATTAAAGCTAGAATGAATGAATGGATGAATGAATGAATGAATGAATGGATATATTAAAACCTAACAGGTAGTTGTGTGTATATTTTACCCTTAACATGCACTCACATAAAACTAAACACAGAAGAATAGTATTACTAATTTGAAATGTTCACTCATAGTCTAAATATATTCATCTATTAAAATGTAAAATACATATTAAAAACCAAAAAAAAAAAATACATGAAAAATGGGCGATGTATGGAATGCTGAATCACTATATTGCACACCTGAAACTAATATAACACGGTGTGTTAGCTAACTGGAATTAAAATAAAAACTTGGGGCACCTGGGTGGCTCTGTCAGTTAACCCTCCTACTTCGGCTCAGCCTCTGACTTCACTTCGGGTCACAATCTCATGGTTCTCATGGTTCGTGAGTTCAAGGCCTGTGTTGGGCTCACTCTCTCTCTTTCTCTCCAAATAACTAAACATTTAAACAAACCAACAAAAATTTTTAAAAAAAGAGAAGCATGTGGGAAGAAATAAAAATAAAAATAAATGAATGTTTACTAAAACAGAAGACACACAAAAATATTCCCAAAACTATTCTTAGAAGACATATTGCAGTTGCCAAGACCTAATGGAGATATGGTGGTCACCCAAGACCGTACATTCTTTCTTACTGATTCTATTTGAAAGGTAAATTCATGGATTCATGATTTCAGAAAAATTGACCATAATCTGTAGGTGAGGATCAATACGTATTTTATTAGCCTAAGGAAAAAAATGTATCTGTTTAAAAAACCCTACAGCTGTTTTTCTTGAAGATTATTTTACAGGAGCACCTGGCGCCTGAATGGCTCAGTTAGATCAACATCCGACTCGACTTCAGCTCAGCTCATGATCTCAAGTTCACTGGATCAAGCCCTGTGTTGGACTCTGTGCTAACAGTGCAGAACATGCTTGGGATTCTCTCTCTCATCCTCTTTCTGTGCCCCTCCTTGCTGGCTTTCTCTCTCTCTCTCTCTCTCTCTCTCAAAATAAATAAACCTAAAAAAAAAGTATTCTACAAACTACCCCATTACCTGGGACACTCTTTGAAATGCAGATTATCGGTCTGTTTGTCATACCTACTAAATCAGATTCCATAGGTGATATCCACGAATATATGCTTTTTAAAAATCCACCCTAGGTGATCCTTACTTGGGTCGACAAAAGTTTGGGAACCATTTTGCACAGTTTTAAAGGTCTTCATTAAGACTGTTCTGATAGCTAATCTACAATGATAGAAAGTTTCGCTTTGTTAAATGAAATGTATTTCCAACCTGGATGGCTTTATTTGGGGGGTATAGATACTTTTTATAGATTTGATTGTATTGTCCATGGGAAGTTAAAAAATGTTACAACCCTAAGGGGTATAACACTATGCCTATCTGTGATTGTCATCTTGTTCACTTAATAAGAAATAATAACAATCATATCATCTTGGGAAATGACATGAATTGTGGTGACCATTTTCACCTTGACAGCCGAACAGTAGAATCTCCAGAGATTCTTTTCTGAGAAAATGAAAAATACCTGAAACTGAGTCTTATTCAAAGTTAAAAAAAAAGTGTCATTACTCCATGCACAACATAAGTCCAACAAAACTTGAAATGTATCTTTCATTTGATTCTGCTTACGGAAAATGTAAATGAATGGTATGGCATGGGTTAATCTTTTTTTTTTTTCTTTTATTATCATTTTAATCTTTCAGGTTTGTATCCTTGGTCTTTTCTTTCTTTTCCCCCAGGTAAACAATACCATGGAAAGGGGAAGTTTGGAAAGACGGAGCAAACATAACCAATCCGTCGACTGTTCCAGAAAGAAATGTTTTTGTGGTAGAGTCCATTAGGGATTCAATAGAGGCAAGTAACCACAAGAAACCAACCAGCCCCCCTCCCCTAAAGGTGGCATTCAGTACTGAGCTGCTAAAAAGATAAACACCAAACACATTTGTTATCCCAGAGGCTGGGGCTTGCCCTGTACTAAAACAATCCGGAACCTGTGGGCACCAGCCTCCTATCTTGTGCTACCTCTATGACAACATGGGTGCATCTGAGGATGAGTCCTCTTCACCCTGCGCAATGCAAACATGTTGAAGCTGTAAAACATCTGTGCCAGAACTTTTGCATCCTTATAAATCACTTCCCAGCCCTCGCTGGGGCAAGAGGAAAGAAATTGCTGGCATATGAATGTAAATGATTGCATGTCCTCTGGATTAGAATAATAATCCAGTTCATTTACCAGCTATGCACAGTTCCTTGAGAAAGTCTGAGAGTGAGGAGTGGTTTTAATGGGGTGGGGGGGCTTGGCTTTTACTGAACTTTTCTTGAATAATTAAAATCATAAGGCCTTAGCATTATGTATCACAACTACCTGGGGGGGAAATGACCATCAAATGTGGGAATATAATGCACTGAGAATGAATTGCACACACCAGGTCAGTATGATGCATAATTTCTCCACGTCCTATTGTGGCCCAAATAAAAGTATTTGATCTATACCAGCAGGCAAGACACCAGTGGTGTTCTCCTTTCTACTATCTTTATCACAATGTGTTTAAGTACTTTGCAGGGATCAAGAGGAAACCCAAGGCAAAACCTTCTCTCTGATTTCAGATCCATTGTCTTGAGAAATGATGTTTCTCGGCTTGGATGGGAAGAAATATATCCCTGAAAGCAATAAACTTCCCCCATAATTTTGGAGACTGTGCAAATCTAAAGTTTCTCTTTCCTCCTCTTCCTCCTCCTCCTTCCTCTTCTCTGTCCTTTTCCTTTTTTTCTCCCTTCTTCTTCCCTCTTCCTCTTCTCCTTTCCCTCCCCCTTCCTTCTCTTCATCTTTCTTTTCTTCCTCCTCCTCCTTTCACTTCCCTCCTCCTCCTTCTCCTCCTTCTTTTCCTTCTCCTCCTCCCCCTCCCCATTCTCCTGTTTCTCTCCAGAACTGTGCATTGCATTTTATTCGGTCCTAATGATGAACAGATAAAGAATTCAAGTTCATGAAACATTGGACTGTCTTCAGTATTAGAGTAGCTCTGTCTATAACACAGTGACATGCAAAAGTCATTCCATTCCAGAAAGCACTAACCTGAACATGAATTCCATCGACCAAGTAACAGGCGAACTACAAAATCCTCATTATCCCAGAAATTATAAGTTTACGTTCCTTACCTGACAACCAATATTGGAACAGTAGATATAAACTTAGGCAGTTTATCCACAATTCCCTAGTAGCTAGTGGAAGTTCTAATTGATTTCCCTTCCAGAAAAGAGAAGACGTCATTATTACAGACCAATGAAAGGAATTATTTTAGTGATGAAAAATCAATCTGACAGACACAGTCTCATATATAGGACAAAATGCCTACAACTGTGTGTAGAAATCCACATTTTCCATACCCCCTCTCCAATGTGCAGAGAGATTACAAATATATGTCTCCTGAAATTCAGTCGTCAGCAAAGAGATAAAAATAAGTGATCAGACTTATAGACATTTGAAGGGCCTATGACAAATTCATTGCCGAACTCAGATATTTTACTTGAATGTTTAGCCACATTTAACAGGTTTAGTGAATTTATTTGTACTAGTCTTTTCTCCCAATTATATTCTCTGATATTTTCAGTAACATTCATGGGTTTTATCTATGTGTGTATATACATACACGCATATAAATGTACATATGTCTATACTACTTTTATTGTTATTATTATTAAACATTAAACACAATTCTATTATTATACCTGAAAATCATTTGTTAGAATAGCTAACACTTGGGGCGCCCCGGTGGCTCAGTCTGTTAAGAGGCCGACTTCGGCTCAGGGCATGATCTCCCGGTGGGTGAGTTTGAGCCCTGCGTCGGGCTCTGTGCTGACCGCTCAGAGCCTGTTTCCGATTCTGTGTCTCCCTCTCTCTCTGACCCTCCCCCGTTCATGCTCTGTTTCTCTCTGTCTCAAAAATAAATAAATGTTAAAAAAAATTAGAATAGCTAACACTCAATATTTCTGTTATTTCCACGCACGGATACAAGCCTACGGTCACGTCTATTTATGAGTAATTAGATTACATGTAATTGTATGAATTGGCGGTACCTCCTGAATGAGCAAGTTAACTTTTTAGAGAGGAAGATATTTGTTATTTTCTGTAACACCTGCAGAGGTGGCTTTACAGGCAAGTCAGTCTTCTTATTAAGGTATTTCTGTAGGAGAACTGCGACGGTAGGAGGCGAATGCTGTATAACGCCACTTTCCACAGTTTCTCAGGAGGAACAATCCAAAACGTTGGCACGGTTCATGCATGGAGATGTTCACTGCAGTGTTGTTTTCAGTAATGAATATTTCAAAACTGTATAAATGCCCAACACCAAAGGGGAATAATTATGATTTCTCATACTGCTAAATAGTTTCAAAATACTAATTTTGAGAACCCGGTAGCAACTAGGAAAAGAAAGCTGGTGACAACTAGTAAGCATAAAAAAGCAACAAGGGGCACGTGGGTGGCTCAGTGGGTTAAGCGTCCAACTTTGGCTCAGGTCACGATCTCATGGTTCATGAGTTCGAGCCCCGCGTCGGGCTCTGTGCTAACAGCTCGGAGCCTGGAGCCTGCTTCGGAATCTGTGACTCCCTGTCTCTCTGCCCCCTTCCCAGCTCATGCTCTGTGTGTGTCTCAAAAAAATAAATAAATAAATAAACGTTAAAAAAAGTTAAGAATAAAAAGCAACAAGCAAAAAAGTGTCTTTTCGCTCTATCATGCAAAACCACGCAAATGGCAGGGAAATAGCAGTTTCCTCACAACCTCACAAACTTTTACAGCTTTCATCTCGATCGTTTTTGGTCTATTATTTTTACAGTCAGAACTATTGAGGAATATCAGGGCTTTCATTATTTCAGTTTTTATGGCACTATCACGACATTTCCATAACCCACTTTAGACCAAATCCCTTCCTTGAACGGATACAAATTTTTTCAAGTGAAATTTTAGCAGGTGAAGCTTTACTTTCTTTTCTTTTCCTGCTCTGGCGTCTATGATTAGCAGCAGATTCCTCCTGCTTTGGGGTTCCCGAACATCACTCCCATCCCCCCCAACCCCCACCCTCACCTGCACCCTCCCATCCCTAGTGATTTCAAGGCATCTGGTAAAAGGGAAATAGCTTCCCTCACCAAATGCGTAGTACCAGTATCTCTCACTGTGAAATGAACTACCACAACTCAGAGTCTTAGAACAACCCAAATTTACCACCTCACAATTTCCTAAGGTCAGGAGTCTGGGGGTGGGTCAGCTAGCCGTCTGTTCAGGATCTCTCCAGGCTGAAATCAAGGTGCCGAGGGGTGTTGCCATCTCATCCAAAGCTCGGGATCCTCTCCTAAGCCCACTCAGTTTGCTAGAAGATTGCAGCTGTAAGCCTGAAGTCCCTACTTTCTCGCCAGCTGTCAGCGGAGGGCACTTTTAGCTCCTGGAGGCCACCTACCGCTCCCTGTCCCATAGTCCCCTCCCTGCTCCTTCAAGAGCAGTAGGGAAAAGTCTCCTTCATCTCCTCTGAGTCTCACATAACACAGTGTTGTTATGATAATGACTAACCCCCCCCCCAACCTTGTTCATACAAGATCATCTCATAACCCTATTTGCCGAAGGGAAGGGGATTCAGCGGGGCATTTATAGTGGCAGGTGGGAATCTTGGGGGCCATCTCAGAATTCTCCTTACCCCTGTCTAGGAGTATAGCATAAAGAATAAAGACATTAAAATATTTCTTTCTAACAGAAATAAATTATTATATAAGATTTAAAATGTAGAAGTCACAAAAATTAAATGCAGTCCCTCGATTTCTATAGGGCAAGAAAGAACAGAAATGTGGAGCATATTTTAATGCAATCTGTCTGCGATTCATGGGAGAAACAACATTCCCTCGGTGAAAAAGTAAGTAATGACATATTTGACTTTCACGGAGAAATGTTTTTGACTAAATAGATTAAATGGCTAAGGACCCAGTGTCTTATTAAGGACTGAGCTACTGTTCGCTATCTTCAATATTCTAGTCTGGAAACTGTGCATTTTCTTATAGTGAGTGTTTTTGTTCAGGTATATTTCCAGGGTGGTTTACTGAAAAATATGTCAGATGCTATGATAATGAAGGGTACACTCAAACTAAAATGTATTCTGCTTCTCTTCAGCTCTATTCTACATATAAGTGTATTAATATTTATATGGTAGCCCATTTTAAAGACATTTTTTCAACGTTTATTCATTTTTGGGACAGAGAGAGACAGAGCATGAACGGGGGAGGGGCAGAGAGAGAGGGAGACACAGAATCGGAAACAGGCTCCAGGCTCCGAGCCATCAGCCCAGAGCCTGACGCGGGGCTCGAACCCACGGACCGCGAGATCGTGACCTGGCTGAAGTCGGACGCTTAACCGACTGCGCCACCCAGGCGCCCCTGGTAGCCCATTTTAGTCTAAAGCATCCACCTCGGTCAGCCCCACGGGTACACTCCCCAAACACGTAGTTATCTACTTTCTTCCATTGTGCAGATGAGGTCAAGAAAACGGATAGGTTTTCTGAGGCTTCGTGACTAAACACCTATGTAACTGGGGGGGTAGAATTCAGCCTCTAAATCTTTGCTTGTGTGCTCCTAGCCACCTTAAAGGGGAAGGTGAACCCCGTACTAAAAGTCTGAGCTATGAAAGCAATCTGAATAAAACTGAGGCAATGATAAGAGCTTCCCATTTCACTCCTCCAAGAGGTGGAAAACGAGGTACCACCATTGACTCTTGTCCTCAGTGAATTTACGGAGTATTTGGATACAAACACAGACACATCGGTGCCTAATGTTCCCAGCTGTCAAATTCACTGTGACAATCTCCATTTAGGAACATGATGTTGTGAACCCATTCTAGAATCGACTCTAACAGTTTTTCCAAGTTGGTTTCTTCCAAAGACAGCAGACCAAAACTCTCTACCCTGTGAGCAGTGCAACATCACTTAGGATAATTACTTAACTCTCTGTGGATTTCTGACAAGCACCCTTCACCTTGAAGCTCGTCTTTAAACCCTGTTAGCTCCTATATCTGCTAATAGAATTTTTATCCTAACCCCTTGTCGGGCTGACTGACACCAAATAAATATGCTGGGAAGTTATCATTTACTCATTTAGTTTCGCTACTGTGCACAAAGTTTTTCTTGTTGGCCAGGTATTTCTGTTTTTAAAAATCAAATCAGAGCAGTTTCATTGGATTAAGGGAAATAAACATTTCCTTTCTGGAGTTAACTTTCTCAAAATGTTTCTTCAGCAATACGACTAGAATTCCTCCATTCAATTTTATTATTCTTTTCATGCGGTTGATTTTATTTTATTTTATTTTATTTTATTTTATTTTATTTTATTTTATTTATTGAGGGGGGAGGGAGAGAGAGAGGGAGAGAGAGAGCAAGGGAGGGGCAGAAGGAGAGGGAGAGGGAGAGAGAGAATCTTGAATAGACTCTATACCCAGTGCAGAGCCAGACATGGGGTTCAATCTCATGAACTGTGAGATCATGACCTGAGCCAAAATCAAGAGTCAGATGCTGAACTGACTGACCTACCCCGTCAATTACCTATACTTTCATTTTTTTTTAAATCTCATTGCTTTTTAATTCTTTTTAGTAAATTCTTTCAAATAATCTCTAAAGGAATATCTAATATCTTGGCATATAATGATAGATCTTAGCATATAATTACTTTCAACTATTTGAAAATTTCTTTTAATGTTTATTTTTTTTAATTTCTTTTTAACATTTCATTTTTGAGAGTGAGAGAGACAGAGCATGAGCAGGGGAGGGGCAGAGAGAGAGGGAGACACAGAATCGGAAGCAGACTCCAGGCTCTGAACTGTCAGCACAGAGCTCGTCGCGAGGCTTAAAACTCATGAACCCCGAGATCGTGCCCGAGCCGAAGTTGGCTGCTTAACTGATTGAGCCACCCAGGCGCCCCAACCATATTTAAATAAGAGGAATACGTGAAATTGTTATATACATTTAGGTAATTATGCGATATTGCATTAACAAAGATTCTGAAAATATAGATTAAAAATCAAGTATTTAGCTCATGTATCCTAATTAATGGCTTAAGATGCAGCCTCGCCAAGCATCAAAGAAGTGATAGAATCCTTAGTCCACAAGTGTAACTAATCATTTTTATCACCCTGGGAGCATGTTGCATCATGTACCTCTCCCTCTCTGGCTACCCTGAGATTCGGATTCAGTAGGTCTGAACGTTCTCATGCTCTTTGATAATTATGGACACCACTGAGTAAGATGAATTTCTTCGCTCTTTTCATCAATGAAGGCATGTATGAAGATTTTTATTCCAAATGTTTTTTTTTCTTTTCTTCTTGAGGTATATACTTTATGGCAAAATGGAGGCATTAGAGATTTCTCATTATTTGTTGAAGTATCTCCACCAGTGTATACACCCTAATTAGAGTTTTTAGCCAATTAATTTCAGTAGCATTCCCAAGAGGATACGGAAAATTTGCAAACTCCGACTATAAGCTGCATTTATGCAAGTATGTTTTTTTTTTATCTATCCATTGATCAATCTGTCTGTGTGCTTATCTATCATCTATCTGTCTATCCACCTAACCTTTCTATCACATCTATTGGCCTAAATTTTGATTCGGGCTGCCTTTCCTATAATGCTTCTTAAATAATTGCCATATAAACCCATTTTAATAAATATTAATGTTTCTTTGTCTGCTCTCCTAAAATCAGAAAAAAATACCATCAGCGATCCATCAGTGTGTATCTTTTACTTTACCACTATCCAGCTCGTATGTGGTCCTTTAAATGGGAAAGCATGCTTGCGTTTGGTGACCTTACACAGACTAATGATTTTATTCTAGAACATATACTTTCCAAAAGCAACACACACACACACACACACACACACACACACACACACTAATTGACAGCAGGAATTCTCTCAACTACCTAAACAGACTAGTCTTAAAATCGGTGTGATATTTATCGCTCTGGATGACATAGCCCTCGGAGTAAATTTTCCCAGAAATGAAGATAAGACAATGGGTAAAAAGTCATTCAGAGGGTATCTTCTCTATGCCGCCCAGTGCCTGCTGCCGAGAAGCATGGACAGAGTAGTCAGACTTTCAGTTCAGAGCTTCCTTAATTGGCATTCCTCCAATACAGATAACTGACTGAAAGTGTGACCTCGTTCACACCAGTGAACTTGTTCTCCGGAGAAGAAAACTGATACAGGCCTCTTTGTTATCAAAGGGTGAAGAGATGTGACAATGTGTGAACTGGTTTTAGGGCCCCATCTGCTAAACCAGAGAGAAATCAAGATTTTACAGTTCTATAAATATTTTAGTGTATCCCATCATTTATGAACTGTGGCAGCTATCATAAAACGTCTCTGACTTTTGTTACAACTGCATATAAGGCCAGAAAATTGCATCTCGTGGTAAACCATAAAAACCTAAGTAAAAGCACCATTCCGTTCAGTATATTCTAAAAATATACAACCTCCCTGTCAGTACATGGCAGAGCAGTTACCATCCCAGGATGCCTGTTTCTTTCTCATTTTTTTTTTATCTGATCTTACCCTGGTCTTTTCACGTCCTTCTGTATTTCAGTATCGTTTTATGTTTCATAAATAACCGCCATCGCTGTAGAACAGCCAAAATAGATTTTACTTCGTCACAATATACTTTGAGCAGAGACACGGCATGATGATAACGCGGCCATACAGTAAGCTTTCGCTCTTGACCTAGTGTCTAATTGCTCAAGAGGTGACTCCTGTTCTGTCTCGACTGAGTTTCTCTAGTGCCATGATGAGAATAGCTCAGTTATGAAATGATCTGCAGATTTATAAGAGGTGGCTGTCTACTTCTAAGGAACTATACAGAAGAAATAGAAATAAAGCTGACTTGACGGAGAAATTAACATAGCGGTTTGTAGACTGTTTTATCTCCTTATTCCATCCACTCTTATTCTCTGTTTAAGATGTTTTTATGATTCTTTGTGATGTTTTAACTCTTAAAAATGTTTTCATCCCTCTGATGACCCGTGGACCACGTAAATGCTTTGAGGATCATGTCACATTTCAAGGAGGACAAACTATTCCAGTTGGCATCATTTGAGCAGACAACAGATTATTTCTCTTATTATGAGACTACGCATTGAGAGCCACACTAACGTTAACATGGTGATATATCCCAGGGTTTGCAGTCATTGTAGAAACCTGAGAGCGCTCACTGTATGCTGATATACACAAGATGCTGTAGGGATCATATCTGGAGGAATTAGACAACGATACTATCCTCTGTTTTTTGCTTCTAACACACAAATGGACACATGGTTCTCAATGTCCAAATTCTGCCTGAACATTTATCATACAAGTCAAATACTTTGCAACTTATTTTTAATGTGATTTCTGACCCACTAAAATATGTCCCTTCCACTCTCATTTCCCTCCCTATAAATAAGCCATTCTCATTTGCAGTGAATGATGCCAGGGTAATACTTGGATGGCAATGTGAATATGAGACAATGAGAAGCAGATTTACGGTCTGCAAATACAGTTTGGGCACCCTGAGATTCAGGACAGCCTGCCCTGTGCACCTGTGTTCTCAGATGTAAGTGGTGGAGATAAAGTCATAACTGGGACCTTCCCCCTGTACTCTCTAAAGCCTAGTTCTGACCTAGAAGAATCTGACAATCTGAGTGGAGGAAGAATCTGGGGGAAAAATGAGACAAAACAAACAAACAAACAAACAAACAAACAAAAAACAGGACAGTTTGAGTGGAGGGAGAACGGAGAGACAACTCCAGGAACATTCGAGGTCTTGGAAGGAGCTTTGCAAGAAGAGGGGTGCCATGCTCGTGAGGAGGCCCAGGGGCCTCTCCTGCCCAGTACTGGAGCTCCTTTCTGGTGCTCCTGATAATGACAGATGTCAGAAGGTGCCATCTGCCTGAATCTTTAATGGTAATGACTAAAGGAGTCAACTGAATATTCGTGAACATGAAACTGATTGTTTGGAATACTTGACCCAAAGCTTTCTGGATGTGCTGACCTGTGAACATGTTGTACAACAAAATCCACAAGCAAGAGGAGAATATGGGCTGAAAACCACAGTGATGGGAACAATGTGATTTGATTTACAAAGGTAACATATATCACAGTCTTGTGAAACAGCCTTGAAAGGTTTCCCACTTGCTAGCTCCGATGCATTAATTTAATATCTCAAATCTTTAGTATCCTCTAAATGGACTCCCCAGAGTTCCCAGTACAGCGTACTGTCAGGACCATGTTACTTGTTAAATATTTTCAATAACATCCCCGTCTCCTCATAGTTACTGTGAGAATCCAAGTATGGAAGGTAATGAAACTCGTAGCACAATGTCTGAAGCAGAGGAAAGTACTCAAAAGTTTTTAGTTCTTGTTATTATCACTACATGAGTATGCCTAACACATAGGTGCTCAGTAAAATTTGCTTGAATTGAATTAAATTGAATAGCAGATATATACAGAAATATTATTTAAAGACATCTTTGTACTCATTAAAAACAGACCCTGATGGGGACATCTCAGCCATGCTAAAATCGGAATGAGTTGAATGAGTATCTAATAATGCCAAATTCAACACTGGTATTTGCTTACAAAATTCTCACATTAATGCTGTAAGTTATTTTTCAACTTAACTAATATGGACACTAAATTTTAGAGAAGTCAATTAACTTACTTGTGTTTATATAACTGAATGGCAAACATCAAGATTTGAGCTCAGGTGACCTGGTTCAAAACCAAAGACAATGGGGAAAGACAATAGCAGACTGATTAAACAAAAAGCTCCCGAGTCAGTTCTCTCTGTATCAAAATAGAAAAATAGCATTTTAACTGTTGGAAAAGTAAAATAATCAACATCTTGCGATTTTATACAAAAATTCCTAAAATGTCTTAAAGTGTTGATTTGTGGAGTATAAGTTCTATAGTCTTAAAAAATAAGTTTCATATAGAGATCAGCAGCTGATGCGTTCTGCATAATTCATACTCTTCCTCTTGCATGGAGTACTGATGGGGGTGGGGCACTCGGTGGCATCATGGGAAAATCCCTGTGTCTCCTAAGGAAAGGACTCTCACCAGCTCCCCTAGAAAAGAACAGAAAGATATTGCAGGAACAGTTCACTAGTGCCTTCCTCCATTTCACTGAACATGGTGTAAGACCTCACTTTATTGTTGCAGTGTTGTGTCACCAGAATTAGGACCAACGAGTAATTTCTATAAAATAAGGAACTTTCCAAACCATGGACCAGCTGCTGCCTATCACCTATTCTAGAAGAGATTTTGGCAACAGGCAGGGAAGTAAACAGATGGCATCTACGTTGCCTTCCGACTCGAAGTTCTATGATTCTATGGAAGAATAGATTTATTGGAAAGCAGATAGTCTCTTTTAGTTGATAATCCATAATTCTATTCTTGAGAAAAGAAAATGAAGTCTAACCCTTTTTAAAGAAAAATGGAGAAGCCTGGTCACAGGTGACCTCATTCAATCACGTAACCCAGACTCATTGAGCACCTTGTGCGTTTTGACCAAAGCGTACGTGGTTCGGTCCTTGTGAATCACAGCAAACAGTTGGGTCGGGCAGACAATGAACCTGGTATGCTCCACTCCTACACAGGAATCAATGCCGGACATTCTGGAAGTTAAGACATTTCAAGTCGGCCAGGTGGAGGTAAAACTTTAACCAAAGTGGATTCTGACACTATTTCTGAGATCTCTTCTGTGCCCTTCTTCACAGTCTACGCTCGGCTCCGCTTGTCAAGTCTGCGCGCTGGCGAGACCACAGTCTCAGGGGAAAGAGCTTCGGGTTCCCTCGCTCAGTTGCCCATGTGTGTCAGAAAGCACAACCCCTCCTCTGTCCCTTCGGCTGAGAGCTTATGACGCGCCTGATAGGATGTGGGCTGTGAGAATTCATTTCCCAAGCAGGAAGTGAGACCAGGGGGAGGCACAACAAAGCTGATGCGTGTCGCAGTAACTAAATCCGTGTCTGTGTTTAATCAAAGGGCACTGGTGAGTCACGATGAGGAGGGCCAGGGCTCCGCATTCAGTAATCAGCAGCAGAAGGCCACATCAAAATGCAGCACCGCGCTTAAATTCCCGCTCTCCATTGTTCCACCGACATTCTTGAAGGGAACCATGCGACAGAGGTGGTCGCTGTTCTCAGCCCTTGTTTTCGAGCTCTCTGGCTTTCACGGAAATAAATGCCTCCGAGCCACAAAGACAGGATGGCAGAGTAGTATTTCCCAAAAGGGTAATGACCTTGCTGGATTGGGACCCGTGACACTGGTGGTTGTCTGGAGCCTCGTGCCCCAGCAGCTCTGTGATTGGGCCTGCGAGAAACGCTGTTGGTTCCCTCCTTGTCCACGTTGGCATCTTGCCCGACCGAAGGGGCATCCTTCCCTCGTGTGAGCTCTCTCTCTCCCCAAGACCTCAAGGGGACTCCAAGGCAACTTGGCCTGGGGCTTTGCATTTTGAAAGTCTGCCCCTGGAAAACGTTATCTTCCCGTGGCACACGGGCCTCTGCAGGAAGTGTTCTTCTAAGGAAAAGCAGATAATTTGTATTCATCACGAAATGTCGCCGCAAATAAGAACTATGATGCTCATGGCAGGGAAATCACTGTACGTGGGGTCGCTGGAAGGGAGCGAAATCGAACATTCCAAAACTACAAGCAGAAGCCTACATCTAGAGGTGCTTTTTGAAAGGAACATAATTGAAATGGAGGTTAGAAAAACAGTCGTGTTCAAAGGCCATTTCCTATTCAATGAACTAAATCTGTAATGAGCATCAATTTATACTCAGCAACTTTGGGGATTCGGAATAACGTTTTGCTAATAGCTTATTGGCATGCCCTTACTCAAAATGGAGTTTTGTACCACTTTTGAATTTAGCCTTCAATTTTAAATTATTTCTTTCCTTACTTCGTTTGGAATTTGAATAACTAGAGCTTTAAAATCTATTTTTTTTAAATTTTAATGTTTATTTATTTTTTGAGAGAGAGAGAGATTCAGAGACAGAGACAAAGACAGAGTGTGAATCGGGGAGGGGCAGAGAGAGACAGAGGAAGACAGAATCCGAAGCAGGCTCCAGGCTCTGAGCTGTCAGCACAGAGCCCAATGCAGGGCTCAAACCCACAAGCTGTGAGATCATGACCTGCGCCAAAGTCAGATGCTTAACTGACTGAGCCACCCAGGCGCCCCTACTTTAAAATCTATTTTTAATGTTTATTTATTTATTTTGAGAGAGAGAGAGAGAGCAGAAGAGGGGCAGAAAGAGAAGGAGAGAGTGATAATCCCAAGCAGCCTCCACACTTTCAGCACAGAGCCTGATGCAGGGCTTGAACTCGGGAACCGTGAGATTATAACCTGGGCCAAAATCAAGAGTCGGATGTTCACCTGACTGAGCCACTCAGGCACCCCTAAAATCTATTTGAAATGTAAATATATTCTCATATTTTTTCTTTCTTTTCCATATTCATTTTATATCTCAGTGGTTTCTTATGATCAGGAAAAAAAACATATACCATCGGTGGCTTAGTTAAACAAATAGTCTTATTTGGGGCGCCTGGGTGGCTCAGTCAGTTAAGTGACTGACTCTTGATTTCAGCTCAGGTCATGATCTTATGGTGGGTGAGTCTGAGGCCAGTGTTGAGCTCTGGGCTGAAGGCACAGAGCCTACTTGGGCTTCTCTGTCTCTCTCTCTCTCTGCTCCTCCCTTTCAAAAATAAATAAATACACTTAAAAATTAATAGTCTTATTTAATATTTCCTATTAATAGTAGTTAACACATAGCTCTTATTAAATATTCAGCCAAGAGAACCTCTAATCCAGTACCCCAGGTATGACAGGATGGGCTGACGGAGGCTCGTCTCTTCTTTGCTCTTAGACAAAATGCATCCCCTTATCATCAACAAAAAAGTTTATACAACAAACCCAAAAGTCAATTATTGATCAAGTCCAACGTGAGAACTGACGTGTAAGATGATTAGTCACGCAGAAACCCATAGCTCAATGGGAAGACTCTGCTCACAGTTTAGGGCAGCTGATGTGTTCTGCTTAGGGGACATTCAGTCCCGGAAAAAGCATGCCAATGCAAGCCATACGTAAGGGACATTATAGACCTCCGTGCATCCTTTGTTCTTTTACAACCAAAGGGATCTGTGCTTGGGGGAAATCATTCTGAACAGGTGTCTGTCTACTCAACACTGGAGGGACGGAGACTTTTCTACTTTCTGAGCTCTCACAAGGTCTTTTACATATAGATGTTTGCAGAGCGATTATTTCTTGTGGGGATCAACATGTTGACTACAGGAAAGCAACTTGATCACGTAATTGCATCCAGAACAAATACTCCTGTGACCCCGCACGCTGGCGTGAGTTTACAGCATCCTATTTCCACTACCTTTACTTCAAAGTAAAATAGAGAATGTTTTACTTTAGATGTATTTTTCAAAACATGGCTTGGTATATCAACAGAAATTAGAGATAGAGAGGGAATATTAAGAAGTTTCCTTTGCCTGTTCTCATTTGTTCTTTCCTTTCAGTTCCTTTTTTTTTTTTTTTTTCATCGTAGACTTAACATAATGGTAAATGGTCCTGCTCTCCCATGAAACTGTAAACCCCTGGCAAACCCTAGAACAAAAAGGGAAGGAAAGAATATCAAAGGAGAGGGGTTTAGGGGTAAGGAATTGATTTTGCCGTGGTAGAAAAAAAATAGTTTTGCAGTCAAAACTTCTGTACTTGTCCATAATGCTGTCAATGGCTCCGCCTGGTCTTTTTTTGTGCCCAAGTGAAGAATCATTGAGTGGTACCGAGTACCATTAACCTAATGACTTGGAGTGCTTTGCCCTGGGTCACCAGTTTCCATTCTTACTTTCTCAGGACATAATTTGGTTGAGCCACGACTTAATTTCTTTAGAGGCCTGAGCCCAGGGGCCTCCAATAATTTCCATGTCCACAGCACCATGTTGTTGGTGAAAACAAACAAAAACCAAACCAAACAAAAAACAAACAAAAAACCAATCCAGGGAAAACCAGCAGTATTTTTACACTGACGAATCAGATCTGGCCTTGAAATATAAAATAGATAAATGGTTAATAGCAGTTTCACCATCTAACTTTTGTGCTGAGGGGTATAGCCTAAGAACAAAACTTGATAGTCGTAAACATTTACACTTTGAAGTAACTCATAAAAGAGTTTGTTATGTGTCATTAACATGCTGACAGTAACAGTATATGTGTTTTTTATTTCATATTATACTGTTTCCGTTCAACTTTTCTTTTTATCAGTGCTTTGGCCTAAGAGCAAATGATTCCCAATCCCCGTTCCCTCAGACAATGCACAGGACGTGGGAGAATGGCTTTCATATTCTGACAACCTTGCAATTTTATTTAAACAAATTCTCTTCCCCCAATTCCCTACAGAGAAGCTATTGTACCCTTTTGTTGATTGTAGTGGACATATTGCAGATCTCCAGTTACCTCCCAGTGGACCACCCACCACAAGAAGGGTTTGCCTTTCCAGCACAGCCGCCCTGCCAGCCTCTCCCCTTCCTGGAGACTGGAGAGAGGCCTTTGTCTCAGCTCAGGTCAACAGGGACCCTGGCAGCTGTGTTTTTCCTGATACAGAACAACCTAATCAATTACCCCACGCCACTTTGGAGTAAATACATTGTCTAACATAATAACAATTAAGTGGTAAAAAGAAAACATCATAATGTGCTTCTGGGTAGGAAATTGACAGCTTCCAGAGGCGGGTAGAGCTTTTCTGGATGTGAAATGGTAACATGGAGCAAGGAACTTGCCCTTGAAAAGAAGCAGGTAAGTAGAGCAGGACAAGTGAGTTCCAGGTATTATCATGAATCTGAGTAGTCACAGTCATTACATTAAAGTGAGCACTTCCTTTGTATTCTTCTAAAATACGTCATTTGGTTAGTAAAATCTCTTGCTAGTGAGACAGCACTGCAGAGAGGTTTTTGTGTTATGAGAGGCTTGGATGCAACATCTATCAAGGTAAATTGTGATTTGAAACTTGACTTGGGTAAATGGTGTAGGTTCTGATTCTTTATTTTCCCAGGTAACTTGGGTTTGCAGGAGTATGATTTCTGGAATGATGTCCTACTCTTGTATTCTAATTTCTTCTTGGTACGTTTCTTGCATAAATAAGAGTAATTAGTTAAGTTTTAATAACCGAATGCCATTTCAATTGGTATGGAAAAGTATTTTGAAAATGTATCCATGTTGTTAGAGTCACCAGTTACGATAAATTTATAACTTGAGGGATACTTGGGTGGCTCAGTTGGTTAAGCATCCAACTTTAGCTCAGATCATGATGTTGTGGTTTGTGAGTTCGAGCCCCATACCGGGGGGCTGAGAGCTTGGAGCCTGGAGCCTGCTTCCAATTCTGTGTCTCCCTCTCTCTCTGTCCCTCTCCTGCTCACACTCTGTTTCTCTCACTCTCTCTATCAAAAATAAACATCAAAATTTTTTAAAAATATAACTTGAATTTTCAAAATACATATTCTTTAGGATAAAATAAAAATATTAATGGTTTCTTGAGAAGCAAGTAACAAAGAATCATATTTAAAGATAAACATAAAATGTGCTACCTGACTTCAACCATTCCAGAGTTCAATAATTCGGTAATTTTAACTCATATACCCACTATTAGAATGGAAAACAATAGATTCTTGAATTCATTCTCTTGTTGGTTATGCATTAGAATTATGAATCGCTATTATGTGTGATAGTGGTAAATTCTAATATTCTTATAACCTTACTCCTACTTCCTTGACTCTATAACCTCGCGCGCGCACACACACACACACACATACACGTACAAATTCCAGAACCAGGATTGTACTTCAGACTGAATAGGTTTGTTTGTTTGTTTTGTTTTGTTTTGTTTTTAAATGTTGCAGCATTTGGAGGCATTCATTGTGAGATAAACAAGCTGGTGTTTTGTAGTTTGGGAGGAGCTAACAGTAATAATAGTGTGCCTACATACACATCCACACACATCTAATTCCACTATTGAGTTCTATACTTTTATCACCGCTTAGGGAACCATTAAAGTAAGTGTTTACCCATTCTTTATATAAAACTGTGTATAACAAACATACCAAAATGTACGCAAATCATAATTGGATGGACGAAATATCACAAAATAAACACACTTTGCAGCCAGCAGCCAGATGAGGAAAGAGAACAAATTCAAAGTTCTTAAGTTCAATATTTTCCACGGAGATAACCATTATCTTGAGCTCTAGCATCATAAGTTACTTTTGACTATTTTTTTTAACTTTATGCAAATGGAAAATTTCATAATGTATACTTTTCTTCTAGCACATTTTGCTCAATGTTAAATTTTGGGGATTCATCCAAGTTGTTATGTATAGCAATTATTAACTCCCAGTGGTCTGATGGTATCCCCTGCATGATCATATAACAATTTATCTGTTCTACTTTTGGGTGATTTTCATTTTGAGCTAATCAAAATAGTGACTTTATACACATGTCTGTTGGTGAAGATACATGCGATAAATATCTAAGGGTGTAAATGCTGAATCAGACAACATTTATAGTCTTTTTTTTTAAGGAAGACTCGTGTTTCTTCTTTCTTTCTCTTTTAAGGTTTTAATTTACATTCCAGTTACTTAACATGCAGTGTAATATTAGTATCTGGTGTGCAGTATAGTGATTCAACATTTCCATACATCACCCAGTGCTCATCACAGCAGGTGGACTCCTTAATCTCCATCACTTGTTTTGGCCAGCCCCCTACCCTCCACCCATGTGGCAACCATCAGTTTGTTCTCTCAAGTTCAGAGTCTGTTTCTTGGTTATATTCACTTTTAGTAGATACTGCCAAATGTTTTCCAAAAATGGTGGCACCAATTTATACTACTCTCTTCAGTTCATGAGAGTTCTACTACTGTGAATCCTCACCGACACTGATATGATCTGATTTGTCATTGTAGCCATTGTCATGTATGTGCAGCAATATAACATTTGCTTAGTGCATATTACAAGGGCCCCTTCAAGTGTTTTGCCATTGTTGTGCGGGGCTGTGTGTTCTCTTTCCTGTTGTCATGTAGGAGTTTGTTAACAGAGTCAGAATATGGCTTTATTTATTGGGCATAAGCATTTAAAGGATAATCTTCCTCTCTATAGCTTGCGTTTGCACTCTCTTAATAATGTCTTAAAGAAAAATTAGCTTTTAGCTTCATAGTCATCCCATGTCTTACATTTTCCCTTCACAATTGGGAGTTCCCATGTCTTGCTTGAGACATCTTTGCTACACCAAATATCATAAAGGTACTATTTTGTCTTTTCTGCTAAGACTTTTGTTGTTTTACTCATCACATTTGGATAGAATCTATTCGGAAATTGCATTTATGTTTGCCGTGAGGTAAGGATTAGGGTTCCTCATTTGTCCATATGCCCTCTAATGACTCCGCATTATTGATTGAAAAGACTGTTCTTTCCCTACATGGCAGTGTTATCTTTAACATAAATCACGAGGGGTGTGTGTGTGTGTGTGTGTGTGTGTGTGTGTGTGTGTTTCTCAGTCTTCTGTTTCATGATCTATTTGTCTACCCTTCAACCAATGCAGCAGTTTTTATTACTACGACATTTTAACGTGTCTTCATTTTCGGTACTGGCTGTCCACTGGCTTCCTTCTCCTTATTCGAGATTACTAGTTGTTCTTGATCCTTTTTGTCGCTTCATAGAATTTAGAATGAGCATTTTAACTGATACCCACACATGCATAAATACTTAAGCCCTTGTAATGTTATAGCCCTCCACTTATGTGGGCCTTTCTCAATAATGTTCTGAAACGTTTGATAACTTTTTCATGTCATCACAAGTGACATTTCTAAGACCTCGTTTTCTATTGGTTAATTCCAGTGACTAAAAATACTATTGGCTCTCCTATGTTGATCTTTTTTCTTCTGATCTTTCTTAATTTCACCTGTTAATTTCACTAGCTCATTTGTGGATTCTACATGTTACTATATCATCTTCATTTCTTCCTTTCCAGTTGGTTTCTTTCATTTTTTTTTTTTACTTTATTTCCTATACCAGATATGACCTCCATGAAAATGTGGATGAAAGTAGTAATACCAAATATTCTTGCCATGTTTCTGAGCCCAAGGAAGATATTTCGATATTTGCATTAATAAGCATTATTCTTCACATAGTTTTATTTCAAAACACTTATCAGATTAGATCAATTTTTTTCTATGTTACTTTCCAAAAATTATTACTGTGAATGAGTGTTGAATTTCATCATTTGTTTTTCATTTATTATAATGACCATAAGCAATTTCCCTTTTTTCTATTAATGTGATAAATTACAGTGATTTTTCAAATGTTAAGTCAAACTTATCTTCCTAGGAAAAAGAAAGAGGCCTATTATTCATGATGTATTGTCATTTTTATGTATCTTTGTTTTTGATTTTCTAACATTTTGTTTGAGATTTTTGTATCTGTGATAATGAGAGACATTGGTCTGTGACTTTTCTTTACTATAATCTCCTTTTTGGCTTTCATAGCAAGGTGATGTGGACATAATAAAAACTCTTTGAAGAAATGGTACTTTTGAGTACTTGGGGAATTAACTGTTGCATTACCTGGGTTTAGGTTTTGTTTTGTGAGAAGGTCTTAATTGTAGTTTCAGTTGCTTTAATTGATGTAGAGTAATTCAGGTTCTCCGTTTTTTCTTGCATTACTTTTGGAAATTTTCTTCTTCTCTAGAAGTTTTTCCAATTTCTTTTAAATTTGTAAATATACTGGTACTAAAATTGTTCCCGAGCCCCTCAGTTTAATATATTTACTTGTTTTGTGGCTGTTTATACTTTAACACGTAGGTTATATAGAAGTATATTGCTTTATTTCCAAACTGCTGGGTATTTTCTAAATTTTTTGTTGTTGCTATTATTGATTTCCTGGTTACCTCCACTATGGTCAAAAGAATATACTCTGATAGTTTTTGTCATTAGAAAGGCAATGAGGCATGCATTACCACACTGTATGTGATCAATCTGGGTGAGATCCATGTGATCTCAAAATGTAAACTTTTTTTTCTTTCTGTTGGGTTCAGTATTCTAAATATGTTACTTAGGTCAAGTTTGTTAATTATGACCTTCTGTATCCTTACTACTGTTTCTCAGTTTATACTGTCAGCTTTTGGCAGAATTATGTTGAAGCCTCTCACTACGATTGTGATTTTTTTCATTATTTCTTTTTATTCCGTCAATTTCGCTCTCTGTATTTTGAATGTTATTAGTGCCTATGGATTTAGATTTTTTAGTTCTTCCTGATACATTGTTGCTTCTATCAGTATGAATTTTCTCACTATCTCTAGCATAGCTTCTTGTCTTGAGCTTACTTTTGGTTAATATTCAACTATTTTAAAAACCTGAGGGCTCCTGCGTGGCTCAGTCAGTTAAGCATCTGACTTCGGCTCGGGTCATGATCTCACAGTTCGTGGGTTCCAGCCAAGCTCTGTGCTGACAGCTCAGAGCCTGGAGCCTGCTTCGGATTCAGTGTCTCCTTCTCTCTCTGCCCCTCCCCTGCTTGTGCTCTGTCTCTCAAAAACAAATAAATAAAGGTTAAAAAAAAAAACAACTCTGAAAAATATGCATGCGTTTGACATGTAAATGTTGTTGGAAAGAATGATTGTTGAAGATGTCCTTAAACTCTGATGTGTTCAGAATGCAGTTGACTAAATGCAGTATGACACATATAAATAGGACTGACAGGCCATGCCGATACTTAGCTAACGTTTTTTTTTATAAAGTTGCATATAGTTATAAAACAAAAAAAATATTGTGCAGGAGGAAACTGGAAAGAACTGAAGAGAGAACATAAGTGACTCTCTCTTCCTAGATAAAAAGCCAAAAGGAGAGAGATCTGTGTCCCTGTGAGTGGAGAAGATGACCATAGCAAGAGAAAGGAAGATATGTTAGCTCAAAAGTGCTGGAGTTCAAATAAAAACTCGGGAGGCGGCAGGAGGAGAAGCAAAACAAATGAGCAAAGGGACCAAAAAAAAAAAAAAAAAGAGGGGGAGAAGAAAACCAAGAAATAGATGCTTAACCACCAAGAACAAACTGATGGTTACCCGAGGGGACCTGGGTGGGGGATGGGGGAACTTGGTGATGGGGATTCAGGAGGGCACTGGTGATGAACACGGGGTGTTTTATGGAAGTGTGGGATGGTTATATTGTACACCTGAAAGTAATATTACACCGTATGTTAACCAACTGGAATTTAAATAAGAAATTAAAAAAAAAAAAAAAAAGAAGCGTATGAGAACACCCATGTGCTTAACTCTCAAAGGTGCCAACATTCTGGAGACTGAAAACATGTTCGGCCCTTCCTTTGCAAAGGCTGAAATTATCCTGGGTGTGAGAACCAAAGTGGTAGTTTAAACAAGGGTTCTTAAACTGTGTTGTGTAATGCCGTTCAGGTAAGAACTTGGTGGTGGCTAGGTGTTAAATGCCACTAATGAGTGTTCCGAGAGGTGGACCCAGGAATCTGTAATTTATCTAGCCCTGGAAGAACTGTTGGAGCTGGTCTGATCTGCACGTTTGGAGGAACACTGGCGTACGAGTTACTGGGAACACCGGAGCCCTGTGGAATTCTGTAGGTGAGTGAGTGGTTGGAAGAGAGCAGACTTCACTGGAAATTATCAAGTGGAGTAATAAATACTGGAAGACACAAGAACATAATGCAATAAGAAAACTGCTTTCCACATCTGGGGAGGCTGAGAACACTTAGAAGAGAATAAAGGGGCCCCTGGGTGGCTCAGTTGGTTAAACGTCCAACCCCTGACTTCTGCTCAGGTCATGATCTCGTGGTTCATGAGTTCAAGCCTTGCATCAGCCTGTGCACTGACAGTGTGGATCCCGCTTGGCTCCCTCTCTCTGCCCCTCCCCTGCTCATGCTCTGTCTCTCTCTCCCTCAAAATAAATAAATTTTAAAAATGCTTAAAAATACATAAATAAATAAAAGAAGAGAATATCAGGGTTATGGTGAAAGGGGTCATTTGCTTCAGGTCCCAGCTACTGACAATTGCTTATTTTTTTTTTTATATTTGAGTTTATTAATACACTTATAATCAAAGTACTTGAGTTATTAATAAAAAAAATTAGACTTTGGATCCTAAATGAAAGCAGTAAGTTCTGCAGATTTGGGAGACAGTTTAAATGGCTACAACATTTCATGTATATTTCCTATACCCTTTCCTGCATATATTTCCTATACCATTCTCCAAACTTGTTACATTTGTTGATGGTTTGGTTGGTCATATGTAGGCTGTGAAGCCTTATTCTTATTGACGATATTTGACTTATAACTGGCTTATCCATGTATTTGCATCAATGACCCCACTTAATTCATAGTCTTTGAGGTCAGTATTTAAAGATAAGAAGTCACACGTATGGAGTTTCAGTAATTTGAGGAAAGATCCTAAGACAACCGAGTGGCAAAGCTGAGACTCAGACACAGGTACTTTATATGAGATACATTTAACATACACTGAGATGAACAGTTGAAAGTTACATTTAATGCAGGACAGAATGATAGCACAATGATCAATACAGTTTTGCTACCTGAGATTTGTCCCCCTACTTCTGGATATCAGGTTGCCCTTCATTATCTAATTTATAATGATTTATTTTAGTAGAGCTGAGTGCTCTAGTCTCCTTTTCTCCAACCCTGCCGTCCAGGCATTTGCCAATTTTTACCTGTGCAGCGTATGTACATAATTTCTACGAGCCAATAACAAAATGACACACATTTCAAGTGGAAATATGAGTAAAGGACTTAATCAGGATGAGGATAAGATATTCATATTCAATTTGTGAAAATCTGTCAAGCTGGATCTGGAGGTCTGTGTATGTTTTTCTGTAAGTATGTTATACATAAATCCAGAGATGTTCTTTAAAAATTCATTAGTACTTTCTAATGGACCTAAAATGTGCAGAACTATCTAAAATCATATAATCCAGCTCATTTAAAAAAATTGTCAACAGAAACGTAAACCATGTCTACAAAACATGAAACTTCATATATTAATTGATGGTGGAAATTAATTTCTGTGAGTTGGAGATTTATAGTGTATGTTTAATTCTAAGTGGCAGATAGACTCTAAAGTGATTCCTTGTGATCCCTGTATCCTGGATTAATATATATATATATATATATATGGCATTCATATATAAATTCATATATTAAAAAATTAAATTATTTATATTTAATATTTAAATTATATATGCATATATAACTTATTTTTTTATTTTTGAATTTAATTTTTTTCCATTTTATTTATTTTAGAGAGAGAGAGAGAATGAGCTGGGGAGAGGAGCAGAGAGAGAGAGAGAGAGAGAGAGAGAGAGATCCGTAAGCAGGTTCCATGCTCAATGTGGAGCCCAACGTGGGCCTCAATCCCACAACTCTGGGATCATGACCTGAACAGAAACCAAGAGTTGGACACTCAACCGACTGAGCAACCCAGGCCCCCCAATTATCTTCTTTTGAGTGAAGGTAGGACTTGTGACTTGCTTCTGCTAAGAGAACATGGCAAAGGTAATGGACACAACTTTTACAATTATGTTGCTTTTCATAAGATTTTATCTTGCTCGTAGACACGCTCTGAGATTCTCTCTCTTTCTGGCTTTGAAGAAGTGACCATATTGGGAGGCCTACCTCATGAAGCTGAGGGTGGCTTCCAGCCAAAAGCCAGCAAGCTGGGCCCTCAATCCTAAAGTTGCAAAGAAATTAACTCTATCAACATCGGGACCGAGTTGTTAAGTGGATCCTTCTACAGTTTAGTCTCCAGGTAAGAACATAGTCCTCGCCAACACCTTGTTGGAAAACTTTAGAGGACCCAGAGAAGCTATGTCCAGAATTGCGATCCACGGGAAATATTAGATAACAAATGTGTTTTGTTCTAAGCCGCAAAATTTGTGATAATCTGTGATGCAGCCATGTATGTATGACTAATGGAAGATGCAACTTTGGGTTTGTATTACTGGTTCAATAGTTTTTCAGAACTTTTGTGCTTTTTCTTCTTGGTTTCTCAATGTTGAGTTAAAGAGTTAAAGAAGATAATATAAAACAAACTATATATTATATATATGTATATATATATTATCTTAAATATAATTTATATGTATATTTATTTTATATTTATACATTTCTTTTCTGCTTAACTCTTACTCTTACAAAAAACTCACTATAGTGATTATTGCTGATGCACTAAAATGTCTATTAATGAAATATATAATAGAGATTTACTATAAACGTAAAAACCAATTAAAATCTGAAACCCATGGGACGCCTGGGTGGCTCGGTCGAGTGGGTATCCATCCGACTTTGGCTCATGGTTCATGAGCCAAACTGTTCATGGTTTCGGGCCCTGCATCAGGCTCTGTGCTGACAGCTCAGAGCCTGGAACCTGCTTCAGATTCTGTGTCTCCCTCTCTCTCTGCCCTCCCCTGCTTGCGCTCTGTCTCTCTATCTCTCAAAAATAAATTAGCATTATAAAAAAAAATTTAAAAAACCCTGAAACCTGGAACACAACCTCTTGGTAATATGACAAAAATTTTTTTCATACCCTTGATTGCCTCAAGCAACAATTGTGCATTTTTCTCTGCCATGTCCATGTTTGAGAAAAGAGCCAAATCCTGGCTTTAGCACATTCAAATGCAAACATTGTGAGTAAATAGGAAATGTTGCAGTTAATGCCTTGTATTGAGAAAGAAAAAGAACTCATTAATAAATCATTTTAAAAAAATTTGCTTTTACTGCCTCTGAAAATAGTTTACTTTCTAAATAAAAATGATATGTATTTATCTTAGATATGAGCCTAAGTCTGAAATGGAGACCTGAACTTCATCGTATTTCAGGTCTGGCCTTAAATAAACCACAGTTTCTTACCTCCAGTCCTAAAGAATGGAATTGTTCTCCTCTTTAACCATTTCTACCTTTATTGAATACAAGCCCTTAGGGCATTAGGTCGAGTTCTGGAGGGAAGCACAGGCTCATTCCAGACTTTTCTGCAGGCCTTTCTCCTGATTGATCTATATGTGCCCTCAAGTGCAGAGTTTAGTTAATTACACCCATTCCCTCATGGCAACCCATCATCTTTTGAACAGGTAATGCCTGTCTCTTGTTTGAATCATTTGTGCTCTCATTCCCATTCTCCATCCCTATTCTGCTTTCCTTTCTACATGCCACCATTCGGATGCTTTTGATGGGTATTAAGCCACGGACACTATGCTTCCTCCTTTTTGCACTCACTCAACACCACCACAAACAGCACTGTGATGAGCTTGCACACTAGTCCCTTTACGAACGTGTTTGAGAGTCTCACTGGCATATATACTCAGTTACACTATACTTAATTTAATTTGACCAAGTGCTATGCAAAATAATTATCACTGCACCCTCACACTGCTAGGGACGAGGGCGTGAGGGCTTCATTACCCTCTCCCTGCTAACACTTGGCATTATCCTGCTTTCCAATTGTCAACATCCTAATAGGTTCAAGGGGACCTGACTATTTTAATATGCAAATGTTTAATGTGTAATGGAATTTGTGTGTGTCTTCATATGTTTATTTGCTTTCGGGGTCTCTTCTCTGTTTATGTGTTTTGCCCATTTTCCCATTAAGCTTCTCTTTCTTTTTCTTGTGGCTTACAGGAATCTTTTATATGATCTAAATACTTGTTCTTTGCTGATTTTAAATATGGCAAATACCTTTCCCAAAACACGGTGTGCTTTGTGGAGCTGAAATCCTTACTTTAATGTAATCAAATTCATTAATTTACAACAAAGATGTGAAACTTATGAAATCTATGCAAATAACACCCCCCTAAAGCAGAAATTAAGGAAGATCAAAGAGAAATCCACTTATGATAGCATGTTTAACACACTGCTTTCTGGCTTTGATTAATCCAATAAAAGTAAGTAAGTAGGAATATAAAAGATTTAGCTAGCCCAATCAGGAAGGCATATCTCATAAATATATCAAACTTTATATCCCATAATATAGAATATGCCTTCTTTTCCATTGCATATGGAACATTCGCAACTAACTACATATTATGTCACAAAGAATAATCTCAATAAATATCACAAAGTAGAAATAATTCAAAGAAAATTCTTTCCAAAGTAACTAAATTGAAAAATTCATACCAAAACCAAAAAATAAAAAAAAAAAAATCTTTAACTTAAAATTAACTTTAATCTTTAAACTTTTTAAGCAGGTTTCTAAGAAGTAAATCTAGGGAGAAAGGGATTAATCAAATGAACATTGCAAGAGTCATAACATTAATCTTAATGAAAACTGCATCTCAGAGTCTATAGGAAATAATGAAAGTAGTGATGAGAGAAAAATCCTATATTTTGAAAACTTACATAACTGGGGCGCCTGGGTGGCACAGTCGGTTAAGCGTCCGACTTCAGCCAGGTCACGATCTCGCGGTCCGGGAGTTCGAGCCCCGTGTCGGGCTCTGGGCTGATGGCTCAGAGCCTGGAGCCTGTTTCCGATTCTGTGTCTCCCTCTGTCTCTGCCCCTTCCCCGTTCATGCTCTGTCTCTCTCTGTCCCAAAAATAAATAAACGTTGAAAAAAAAAAAAAAGAAAACTTACATAACTGAAAATTGAATAATAAAGATAAATAAATTAGATCCCTTACTAAAAAATTCCACAAAAAGGATCAAATGTTGTAACAAAAGCAAGCAGCAGGAAATACTATAGATATAGGTGTATTTAATGAGACATAAAACAGAGAAATGTAAATAAATCAAAATGATTGTTTCCTGATTTTATTTATTTATTTATTTATTTATTTATTTATTTATAATTTGAGACAGGGAGAGATAATCTTTTTTTAAATTCTTTTTTTGATGTTTATTTATTTTTGAGAGAGAGAGAGAGTGAAGAGGGGAGGAGCAGAGAGAGAGAGAGAGAGACAGAATCCGAAGCAGGCTCCAGGCTCTAGGCTCTGAGCTGTCAGCACTGAGGCTGACATGGGGCTTGAACTCACAAGCCGTGAAACCATGACCTGAGCTGAAGTCGGATGCTTAACCACCTGAACCACCCAGGTGCTCCAGAGAGACAGACAGAGAGAGAGAGAGAGAGAGAGAGAGAGAGAATCTTAAGCAGGTTCCTTGCTCAGCACTGAGCTTGATGCAAGGCTTGATCCCACATCCCTGGGATCATGAACTGAGCCGAAATAAAAAGAATCAGATGCTCAACCAACTGAATCACCCAGGCGCCACTTAATTCTTTTTTTGAAAACAAAAAACAAAAACAAAAAAAACAAAAAGCAAACAGAAAAACCCCAAATTAGTAGCCAAACAAATCAACAACTACAATGAAAAGCACACATACACAGAAGAAACGATGAGGGGGAAATATACATTATAGAAAAGAGAATTTTGAAAAAAAGTCATAACCAACTATGCATAAATCTAAAATTAACTTGAAAACTAGATCAAATGAATGATATCCTAGAAAAATTGTAATTTAACCAAAAATTGACCCTCATAGAAATAGAATCCAAAAATATGACCATTTCTATACAAAAGAAAAAAACTTTAGAACTACCCCACAGAAAGCACTGGACTTAATAAAATATTTAAAGACCATATGTTCCTAATGCTACTCCAGCACATGTAAAAAGAATGAAGACCTAATTTTAAAATAAATTAGTGGGGTGCCTGGCTAGCTCAATCACGAGAGCGTGTGACTCTTAATCTCAGGGTTGTGAGTTCAAGCCCCACACTGGGTATAGAGATTACTTAAAATCCTAAAAATAATTAAAAGAAAATGCATTAGTATAAGATTACTATCTAAACCTGATAAAGATATCACACACAAGAAGGAAAACTATACACCAATCTTACTTGTGAAGGTTGATATAAAAATCTTAATGAAATGGCAAAAGGTTACAATGATACATTAAATAACATGACACAAGTGAGTAGAACACATTTCACGGATGTAAAGATGATTCCGTATTAGGAAACCCATCAATGTAATTCACCATTTCAGTTGACTTATGGGGAAAAATCATAATTTTCTTCAGTTATCGACAAAATTTAGTACCAATTTTGGATTAATGCATTCAGCCAAGCAGCAACTGAAAACTTCTTTAATATCATAGCATGTATGTAGAACAGTTTTAAAGCCAGAATCTTACATAATGGGAAAAATTAAAGGCATCCTTTCTAATACAAGGAACAGGCAAAATACCCCTACATCTAGTACTACTTAACATCATATTGGCACATTCTAGTGCAATGAGAGTTTTCAAAAAAATGTAACATAAAAAAAGGGGGGGGTAGTATCTGTATCCACAAATTATAAAACATCATACCTGGAAATTTTTAAAAAATTCAAGCAGAAATCAAGATGTGATAACTGATGTGCAAAGGATCTATTGGAGGAAAACATCTCTGAAGGGTAAGGGGAGAGGAAGGAAGAGTAAGCATGAAGGAATTCAGACCAAGGTGCAAGGGTAATGGGGAAAGGAGGAAGGGAAGGTAAAGATAGGCAAAATATCTCAGAAGGCAGAGCAGTTCTGCTCAAGTTTGGCCTGGGTTAGTGGATAATGTTAAAGCAAAGGATGACTGTTGGTTGAATTTCATATCAGGGTGGAATGGTCGGTCCATTTATAATATTTCTTTCATGACCAGTCATTGACTGTCAGCAGCCTAGGGAGCTGTGGCCCCAGAATGGATGTTACTCTGGAATCACAGGTATAGTAACTAGAGGCTTTTCGTCCAGTTCTTCTTAAATGAGATTTGAGCTGAGTATCTTCCTAGCCAATGAGTGGCTAGCCAATAAATATCGAATTATTTTATTATTCGATAAAATAAAAGATTATAGGGGTGGCTGGGTGGCTCAGTGGGTTAAGCATCTGACTTTGGCTCAAGTCATGGTCTCTCGGTTCATGAGTTCGAGCCCCCTATTAGGCTCGGTGCTTGCAGTCTAGAACCCAATTGGGATTCTCCCTCTCTCCTCTCTCTGCCCCTCCCCCCACTCACGCTTTCTCTTTCTCAAAATAAATAAACTTGAGAAAATAAAAATAAAAGTTTATTAAATTCAACCAAATAAAAATAGATTTTTATTGCATATAAAAACCATATGCAATGACAAAGGATAAACTGGGACTTTGTCATCAATAAGGGGCTAATCTATCCAATATATGAGGTGTTTTTGACATTGAGATTAAAACAAAACCGAAAACAAAAAAAAAATTCTAAATGCTAAGAAAAAAAATGGACAAAAATCATAGACCTAGTCTATAGGAAATATGCACATATTTATAACAAAAATACAAACTAAATTGTTACTTCTCACTTATCCAATAAGCAAGAATTCTAGCACTTGTCACTGTTGGTGAGAGTAGAGGGAAGTAGACACTTTCATTTATGACTGCAATGCATATAAAGAGGAAATTTAGGAAAATGAATATTCATTTATCCTTTAATTCAGAAATCCCATTTGAAAGATATAGTGACAATACACTTCTGAAAACATGAAACGACATATGACCAGGAATTATTCACTGTGGTAATAACGAAGCATGGGAAGACACCATCGGAATGCCAACCAATAGTGAACTGGTGGAAAAAGCCAATGGGTTGCTGTGGGCACAAAACAAGTCACGAAGACCTCTGCGAAGTTCAGTGCCTTGATCTCTACGACATAGAGTTAAGAAGATCAGAACTGTGTATATATAGTAAGCCACATTTTTGGGCAACAAACAATACGATTTTTTTTTCTATTTTTAAAGAACCCATTATTCTGACTATACACAGCTAGTGGGATACATTAGGAGGACCCAAAGAACTACAAGGAAAGGCTGAATTGTGTTGTCTATAGTGGTTATGGGTGTAATAATTCTAAAACTATGTTTTGGTAGATCTAAATTAAAAATATGTTGATGTGGGGGCGGCTGGGGGGCACAGTTGGTTAAGCGTTGGACTCTTGATCTCTGCTCAGGTCCTGATCTCACAGTTCATGGGTTCGAGCCCTGAATTGGGCTCTGCGCTGCTGGCATGGAGCCTGCTCAGGGTTCTGTCTCTCCTCCTGTCTGCCCCTCCCCTGCTTGTACTCTCTCCCTTTGTCTCAAAATAAATAAACTTAAAAAAAATTAAAAAATATATATATGTTGGTGTGGCTGGGAGTCAGTATTATTACCATAAAGGGGAAAATTAAAACAGTAAAAATATGAACTGAGGAAGGTAAGGAGAACTCACTGATATTGGATTAGAATTGGAAGTATCAGTATGAATTTGAGATTTTTAAGAAGTCTCAGTTCCCTGTTCTGACCTGTGAAAAAGAACCAACGATACCACAGCAACGGTGAGCACATCTAACTCTGAGTTTTTGCTTTCAAAATACCATTGTCTGCTTAAGGAACCAGGGCTCCTTGGAGGATGACTGATTCCAGGAAAAGTACTAGGTGAGCCTGAATTTTTATTGCCAGAAAGCAAGAGAGTGCTCAAAGACTAATGGTGACATGGCAAAAATGGCACAGGAGCAGCTCGAAGTGATTCCCACTGGCTGAATTTGCACATTTGGAGCAAAAAGAGCATAGTAAGTAGATTATAACACATTAAATACAAGATATTGTTGTATGTGCCTATAGCAATACCAAAAATTGAAGGATTGAAGGTGATGAGAGAGAAAAAGCTCTTCTTTAAAGAACACCAGCCAATGAATGCAAAAGAATGATCAAATTAGGAAAAAAAAAAAAATCACTAGTTTTCAATCACCATATAACATTAGTTTACTCAAGGTTAATTGGTGGATACTGATACTTGCTCCATGGGATGAAATGTTATTGAGGATAGGATAGGTTATTCATGTAGTCTCAAAACCTAGCATAAAGATTAATTATTATCGTCAAATTTGGAAGCGGTATTTTTACAATGGGGAAATGTGTTTGTCACTACCCATAGTAAGTGCTAGTAATGCCCACCAGATCTCAGTTGCATTTACCCTCCAGATTCTGTGTATTTCTGCAGACAATTGCCCTCTGCTGACAGGAGCCATCTTGCCCTTAGGTTAGACCTTCTGATGGAAGCACACATCCAATGACTTCCTACCATGAGAGAAGTCCAGCCCCGTGTTCTCAATGAGGGAAACTTTGTGATGTTATTTATACTCTAGAGGACACTCTCTTTTGCCTTCCCCCACTCACCATGGATCAGGCCAAAGCGAGACCTTACCTGAGAGCACATCACTGTTTGCTTCTTTCCCTTCCCATTTCCTGCTTCACTCACTTTCTTACAGGTTCTTTCTGCATAGCACCCCTTCAATAAATCCAGTGCCCCCTAATCCCTGCTTAGGCTTTAATTCCAGGAAACCCAAACTAAGACCTTAGCCAAGTAATCAGACGTAAAGTCATCATTCAAATAACAAAATGACATTTTGTGCTTTGAAACATTCTATACATATTTTTTTCAAAGAAAAAAAGAACCCTTAACCTGACTCGAATTGTGAAGAACCAATCAGACAAGTCCAAATTTTGGGAGACACTCTACAAGATAATTGGCTTACAGGGGCACCTGGGTGTCTCAGTCAGTTAAACTTCTGACTCTGGATTTGGGCTCACGTCATGACCTCACAACTCATGAGTTTGAGCCCCTTGTTGGGCTCTGTGCTGGCAAGTGCAGAACCTGCTTGTGATTCTCTCTCCCTCTGTCTCTGCTTCTCCCCTGCTTGCGCCCTCTCTCCCTCAGAATATAAGTAAACTTAAAAAAAAAAAAAAAAAGCAAGATAATTGGCTTAGATTCTTAAAACTAATGATAGTATAATGAATAACCAAAAAAAAAAAAAAAAATGGAGGACCATCCTAGATTATAATAAACTAAAAATTATAACAAAATACTGTGTGTAATCCTTGGTGAGATATTGGAAGTGTAAAAACAAGCTTTAAAAGATGTTTTAGGATCAATTAGGGATATTGAATATAGACTTAATATAGATAATTTTCTCTCAGCGTTGAAAGTCTAGGATGCGTGATGTAATAGTGTTGAGGTTGTATAAGAAGTGTCCTTTTCTCAGGGCACCTGGGTGGCTCAGTCGGTTGGGCGTCCGACTTCAGCTCAAGTCATGAACTCACGGTTTGTGGGTTCGAGCCTGGTGTCGGGCTCCATGCTGACAGCTCGGAGCCTGGAGCCTGCTTCACATTCTGTATCTCACTCTCTCTGCCCCTCCCCTACTTGTGTGCGTGCTCTCTCTCTCTCTCTCTCTCTCAAAAATAAATATAAAAAAAATCAAAAGAAAAAAAAAAAAAAGAAGTGTCCTTTTCTCAGGAGATACGCGCCAAACTTAGATGGGAAGTGTTACGATGTTTGAGGCTCTTGAATGTTGCAGAAAAAGTTTATATATATGCATGTATGGAAAGAGAGATAAAATTGCAAATTGTAAACAATTGCTGAAGCATTTAAATGTATTTGCTTTATCATGCTTTCAACTTCTCTGTAACATTGAAAAATTTCATATAAAAATTGGGAAGGAGAGGTGGAACAATTTGACCATCAAAATACATATTGATAATTGCGGATTATAACCCCCCCCCAATACAGTAAATGTGCGTGAGTAAATATTAGTATGCTAAATGATTGAGCAAATAAATAAATTGAGGAGAAGGAGCAATTCACCATGCCAAAGGGAGAAATTGTTATGAGAACACCGGTATAATCATTGCTACAGGAAACCCACTGATCAATCCTGAAATTAGGACACAAAGCTTTGGTAACACCTTTAAGATATTCACGTAGCCTCAAAGTATCTCCAATGCCATACCATGGCGTTTATAACCCATGCCCACAAATTCTTTGGTGCTCTTGGAGATGGATGTTAATTCCCAGCCTCTCGCTATGAGTGTAGATTGGGTTTAGTGACTCACTTAAACCAAACAATACAGAAAGAGCAAGGGGGTAACTTGTCCACGAAGAAACTTGCTATCAGCTTAACCCAGTGACCAATATTCACATCACCAGTGAAAATGAATAATGATATAATGTAACACAGCTAATCTGACACAAAGGAAAGGACACGTCATAGCTGTGGCATTCTTCCCTAAAAATCTACAATTTATCAGTCAAATCACAGGAAACCTCCACCAGCCAAACCTAGAATCGGGGAAATTTTATAATCTGACCACTTCTCTATAAAAGTGTCAAGGTCATGAGACACAGAAGCACTAAGGAACAATCGCAGATCGGAGGACATTTAAAGAGATATAAACGGAATAACCAAGTGGAATATGATATCCTGAATTGGATTATGGAACAAAAAAGGAAGTTGATACAAATGTGAAATATCTAACGGTAATTTCTCAGTTTTAATAATGTAATGTGTGAACATTGGGTGAAGGGTATACAGACATCCTGAGTTCAATATTGCATTGATTATTCACGAGGGACCATGGTAACCACATTAATTCTATTCAGAGTTCAAAATAACCCTTGTCCCTGCTTTCCCAAGAAAAACACTAGTTTTCTTATACAATGTGAGTTCTTGGCCAGCTTTCAAAACTATCAGATGATATGTTTATTTTGCTTGATATATTAATTTACATGTTGTAATACCACTATAGAAAAATCCATTTCTGTCTGGTTTTGAGTGGTCTTTACTAAGTGAGGGACATTTCACTCTCTCTTGAGTCTTTCTCCATATCCAACTTCATATGAGTCTGTTGCTGTATTTTTCTCAGATAAAACAAGTCTTTATTTCTTTTTAATTTTTTTCTCATTTATTTATTTTTGAGAGAGAGTGCACAAGTGGGGAGGGTCAGAGAGAGAAGGAGACAGAATCCGAAGCAGGCTCCAGGCTCCGAGCTGTCAGCACAGAGCCTGACGCAGGACTTGAACTCACAGACTGTGAGATCGTGACCTGAGCCGGAGTTGCACATTTAACCGACTGAGCCACCCAGGCACCCCAAGTCTTTATTTTTTTTATTCTTATACAGCTTCGCCCACCTTGAAATAGTTGATGCTGAGAAAAATTGAACACGAATCTCTTCCAGGCCTTTTTAAATACAGTCCTTCCCATTTGCCCATGACCCTGATGAGCTGCTAGAGGTCTATGAAGAAGGAGTAAAGAGCTTAGGAACGACTCCTTGGCAGCAACCGCTAGTCACCTGCTGTCACAGAGAAAGGATTGAAAAACTGAAGGAAACTGACTTTTCCTACTTCACTGCCCCTACAAACTTCCCCCACGACATGAAGTATTCAATATGCTTTAAATAGAAATTAACTTAAAAGAGAAATGTATTTATTTATTTTTTTCTCTGCTCCCATGCTTTAGGGGAGAAGCAGAGGGAGATGGAGAGGGAGAGAGAGAATCTTAAGCAGGCTTCACACCCAGCATGGAACCTGATGCAGGGCTTGATCTCACCACCCTGAGATCATGACGTGACCCAAAACCAAGAGTCGGATGCTCAACTGAGCCGCCCAGGCATCCTTAAAATAGAAATTTAAATAGTGAAACTTCGGGGCGCCTGGGTGGCTCAGTTGGTTAAGCGTCTGACTTCAGCTCAGGTCATGATCTCACAGTTCGTGAGTTCGAGCCCTGCGTCGGGCTCTGTGCTGACAGCTTGGAGCCTGCTTCAGATTCTGTGTCTCGCTCTCTGTCTGCCCCTTCCCTGCTCATGCTGTGTCTCTCTCTGTCTCAAAAATAAATAAACGTTAAAAAAAATTTAAATAGTGAAACTTCAACAAAGGGAAACAAATTTTGAGGCACTAAATGCTTTGAAGAATGGTTATGAGGTGACATTTTCAAGATCTGGAATGGGAAGAACTGCACGAGATATTGAGGAAGGTGCCTTGTGTTGGGGGCTCTCATTTCAGCACTTCCCTTTTATAAGATGAAAGTTCGCACTAAATAGTATAATGTCCATTTAAAGTTGAGGTGGTATCTATATTGGTCTAGACCATGGACCACTAGCTAACGTTGAATTGTCCAAGAACTCTGTTTTTTTATTAACTTTATTTTATTATGTTAGACAGAGAGAAAGAGAGAGAGAGAGGGAGAGAGAGAGACAAAGTGTGTGCACACGCACAGGGGAGGGGCAGAGACAGAGGGAGAGAGAGGATCCCAAGCAGGCTTCACGCTGTCAGCAACAGAGCCTGATGTGGGGCTCGAACTCTAGAATGGCGAGATCATGACCTGAGCTAAAAAGAAGAGTTGGACACTTAACTGACAGAAACACCCAGATGCCCCAAGAGCCCTTTTTGAATCAATTGAATCCACGTAGTTCTTCCTTGACAGCAAAGTGAGAGAATTAAAGAAAAAAAGAAGAAGGAAAGAGAATGAAAGGCCTTCATGTAAAAATGTATTATACTGAAAAAAAATGTATTCTATTGGTACAATCCCAGAAGAATCCATATAAAAAGTTTTATAGCTATAGCAATAGCTGCCGGTGAAAATTTCTAGCAGACTCTGAAAATTTCCTTATATATCCACTTCTTCCCCACAAGCCACTCCAAAATTCTCAATATGTTACAATTAATAATATTTGAGAGACCAATATAGATATAGCTTCAACTTTAAATGTGCATTATACTACTTAATGCAAACATTCATCTTATAAAAGGGCAGTGCCGAAATGAGAGCTCCCAATACGAGGCGCCCTCCTCAATATCTTGTGCAGTTCTTGTCCTTCAAAACCTAGAAAATATCACCTATCTTTTTTAATATGAGAAAATTGCAACTTAGCGTGGGACCTGGTCCCTTTCTCTCTTTATTCCTTCTCTTCCCATGCCAATATATCATCCCGCTGTGATACTCGTATTTCATCATTTGCCAACGTTTTACCGATGAATGTGGAAGAGAATTTGCTGAGATTATTTAGGATGCTGAGGCTTGCTTCTGTATCATGGATTCAAGAATAGGTTTGTTTGAACAAGTGAAAGGAAGACCTTCAGTTTTTTTTTCTTTTTTTTTATGTAGCAAGGCAAAGGAAGCTCATATACACCTATGTATGAAAAGAATAAAACTATGGATTTATTCATTCATTCAATGAATATTTGTTAAGTCTTTATTATATACCAGGAGCCATGGCATAATATATGGCCCACACGCTTTTTTGTTTCCTTTCAAGATTTTATTTAAATTCAGGTTAGTAGCATGTAGTGTACTCTCGGTGTCAGGAGAGTGGCTCATCACTTATGTACAACACCCAGTGCTCATCACAAGTGACTTCTTTAATGCCCATCGCCCATTTAACCCATCTCCCCTCCAACAACCCTCAGTTTCTTTCCTATTGTTAAGAGTCTCTTCTAGTTTGCCTCCCTCTATGTTTTCATCTTATTTCATTGTTCCTTCCTTTCCCCTATGTTCATCGATTTTGTTTTTTAAATTCCACATACGAGTGAAATCATATGGTGTTTGTCTTTCTGTGACTGACACATTTCGCTTAGCATAATGCATTCTAGCTTCATCAACGCCCTTGCAAATGGCAAGGTTTCACTGTTTTTGATGGCTGAGTAATATCCCATTGTATGTGCCTACCACTTCTTCTTTATCCATTTATCAGTCAATGGACACTTAACCTCTTCCCATAATTTGGCTACTGTTGACAGTGAGGCTATAAACAATGGAGCGCATGCGCTTCTTCAAATCACCATTTTTGCGTTGTTTGGATAAATACCTGGCAGTGCAATTGCTGGGTCAGAGGGTAGTTTTATTTTTGGATGTTGAGTCTAGCAGTGAAGACTCAACAATAGATTTTCCAGGATTTCACAGCAAGAAAGAGCACAGAGCAATGTCTCAAGGAAAGGCTGAGTGTTGCCTTCTGAACAACAACATCCCAGTCTTACAGTTATGTAAGTATCAATCTTCCCACATGCCACTTTTCAAAGCTATTTCAGAAGCACATACTAACATCAATCACAGTAGAGACTCATACATGGCAATGCTATGCCAGATATTGGGGTAAAATGTTTCCATTGATCGTATTTCACTTATCCATATTATAACCAGTGAAGCTGATAGTGTTATGCAGGTTTATGGGCTGATGTGATTGAAATTCAGAGAGTGACATTAGCTTGCTGCTGTTCACATAGGTGATAAAGAGTGAGACTAAAATTCAACCCTGGGTTGGGTGACTCAATTCACCTAGAGAATTTTGTCCTTTTCCTCCTGCACCAGCTAATGGGTCTTTTATTTTTCCTGGCCTGTTATTCAAAGCAATCGCAGTTACTTAAAACAAACCAACCAATGAACCATCACACAAAAATCCAAGGCATAACTGAAAGGGTCTAACCAATGCCATGTGGGTGAGGCAAAGCTTTGCCTCCCCGGACAGCTGACAGGATTATTTTAGCCCCGCTTCAAGACCATCTTGGAAGGATGCATCTGCAGAACTTCCCTCTATTCCAGTTAGCTCCTTTGCCCTAAGTGAAGATAATTCCCAATTGGGCTGTTGGCTGTTGGTAGAAGCTGTGGTCTTTGTTTTTGTGATTTTATGTACGCTATTTGAGAGGCATATTCTGTATGGGAACAAAAAAGGTTGGGGCAGGGGATGAGATGATTTCTAACTTCGGTGAGTGCCAGTATTCTCTCTGAATGTATCAGGAATAAAGGAACCCTAAAGAAGAATATAAAACCAAACCCAGCCTGCAGTGTATTAAGTTACAATTTGGGAAACCAAAAGTAGTTTCTGAAAGCTGTGTAACCTGAGGAATTCCGTAGACAGTGGACACTGAAACAGAGAACGTTCAAATGGCCCAAGGAACGCGTAAGACCGTAATGTACAAAGCAAGACTCTTCTCACACTTCCATGTTGTCAGCTAACATTGGAAGGGATGGAACAACTTTGCTTCTTCATAGGAAAGAAAACTGTTCCAAAGTACGTGGGAGGATCAGACCCAACTCTTGTCTAGAGTAACTTTGGAGGGAAATAGAAACATTAGAAGAGATGGAGTAACATGGGCAAGAATCAAGAATTTCCAGGAAAAACTTAAACATGTATAGCAGATTGGCATTCGGGCATTTAGATGGTAAGCGGGTCTTACTGAAAAGCCCCTAGCCATTGTTTTGAGTTTATAACAACAAACAAACAAACAAACAACAGCAAAACAGGTGCTCCTGGCTCACTCCTGAAGAACATGTGACTCTTGATATTGGGGTCATGAGTTTGAGCCCCACTTTGGGTGTAGAGATTACTAAAAAAAATAAATAAGTAAATTTAAGGAAAAAAACAGAGATTACATACCACAAGATGACTGGGATTGGAATATGTCTTTCAGAGAGATTAAAAAAAAAAAGTAAGAAGATGCATTGCCTCGAATGATGTACTTTTCAGTTTACTAACTATATCTAAAAAGAGCTTGATGGAGGGGTGCCTGGGTGGCTCATTCAGTTGGGTGGCCGACTATGGCTCAGGTCGTGATCTCACAGTCTGTGAGTTCGAGCTCCACATCGGGCTCTGTGCTGACATCTCAGAGCCTGGAGCCTGCCTCTGATTCTGTGCCTCCCTCTCTCTCTGCCCCTTCCCTGCTTGGTCTCTGTCCCTCTGTCTCTCTCTCTCAAAAATAATAAACATTAAAAAAATTTTTTTTTAAAGAGCTTGATGGAAGAGTATGAAAAACTCTCTAAGTTATAAATTAACAAATATATGGAACAATTAAATGTATAAAATACTAGAAAGCCTCTGATGAAGCTGTTAGGTGGAATGGAGAGGAGCCTCTGTGCTACTTTTAAGATGAGGGGTCTGTGGGGTGCCTCGGTAGCTCAGTCGGTTAAGCGTCTGACTTCAGCTCAGGTAAAGATCTTGCAGTTTGTGAGTTTGAGCCCCATATCCGGCTTTCTGCTGACAGCTCAGATCCTGGAGACTGCTTCGAATTCTGTGTCTCCTTCTCTCTCTGTCCCTCCCCTGCTCGTGCTCTATGTCTCTCTCTCTCTCTCAAAAATAAATAAACATTAAAAAATAAAAAACAAGGAGAGGTATCCGTTGTATCATCTTTGTTCCCACGGTGCCTATGGCTGTGAATGAAAAGAATGATAATTTTTAATTTTGAATATATACTTATTTGTGGTATTTGGAAAAAATCAGTATTGAAATAAATTTAATAAAGAGAGATAGAGCAGACAGTAGAGAATATATATGCTTTTGAGCCAGACACACGTAGGGTCAAATTCTAATCTAGCTTCTTAACAGCTACGTGACCACGGGCAAGAAACAACCTCTCTGAGCCTCAGTTTCTTCCTTTTTAAAATAATGGAGATAATTTTGTGGTTATTATTTGTCCCGAAGGAGACATTGATGAAAAATAGCATTCAGGGGCTCCTGGGTGGCTCAGTTGGTTGAGTGTCTGACTCCAGCTCAGGTCATGATCTCGCGGTTCGTGGGTTCCCGCCCCACGTCGGGCTCTGTGCTGACAGCTCGGAGCCTGGAGCCTGCTTCGGATTCTGTGTCTCTCTCTCTCTCCTTCTCTCTCCTTCTCTCTCCCTCTCCCCCACTCAAGCTCAGTCTCTCTGTCTCTCTCTGTCTCAAACATAAATAAAAATTTTTAAAGAAATTAAAAAAAAATAGCAATCAACTTACCTAAAAGACAGGAAAGAAAATTTTTGAATTTTGTATCTGGGGACTACAAGATTTCTGGTCATTTTATAAGTCAATAGTTCTTTTGTCAATACTTTATTGGAAAAACAATCTTTTTAACTTGCACTAACTACCCTACACGTTTCCAGCCAATATACGAAAGGCCTTAAGAAACAAGTTTAGGGGCGCCTGGGTGGCGCAGTCGGTTAAGCGTCCGACTTCAGCCAGGTCACGATCTCGCGGTCCGTGAGTTCGAGCCCCGCGTCAGGCTCTGGGCTGATGGCTCAGAGCCTGGAGCCTGTTTCCGATTCTGTGTCTCCCTCTCTCTCTGCCCCTCCCCCGTTCATGCTCTGTCTCTCTCTGTCCCAAAAATAAAAAAAAATAAAAAACGTTGAAAAAAAAATTAAAAAAAAAAAAAAAAAGAAACAAGTTTACTTTTTTTAGGAAAAAAACTCACAAAATGTAAATACTATTGCATGTAGCATATTTTATAGTTCTCCTAACTCTTGAATTAACTTTTAGCTAGAGAATTCCAGTGGAAGAAAAGCTGAATTGAAATTAGACATTCATGATGCATTTTTTAAAAATGTTTTATTTATTTTTGAGAAAGCATAACTGGGGGAGGGGCAGAGAGAGGGGGACAGAGGATCAGAGGAGGGCTCTCCACAGACAGAAACAAGGTCCATGTGGACTTGAACTCATGAACCATGAGATCATGACCTGAGCCAAAGTCAACTGACTGGGCCACCCAGGTGCCCCCATGATACATTTTATAATTTGAATACTAATGTCTTGTAACTGTGGGATTCACACTATTCAACATCTATTAGTAGTAGTAGTAAAACTTCTTGTTTTTTATTTAAAAATTTTTTTTAATGTTTAATCATTTTTAAGAGAGAGAGGGGGCCGGGAAGGGCAGAGGGAGGGAGACACAGAATCCAAAGCGGGCTCTGGTCCCTGAGCTATCAGCACAGAGCCCAATGCAGGGCTTGAAACCACAAACCATGAGATCACGACCTGAGTCAGAATTGGACGCTTAACTAGCTGAGCCACCCAGGCGCCCCAGTAATAGTAAAACTTAAATATGTCTCTGACTTCAGTATTTGGACTTTCCAGACAGTTTTATGCATGGCCATTTTATGAGCCAGACAAAACAGTTGTCCTCCATATTTGAAGTGATTACTTTCTCAGTGTGTGAGGTTCCATGGGTAGAATGAGCTCAGTTAAGATACAGAATGAGTTTGCTTTCCTTCAGTATATGATGGAAACACTTGGACACAGAGACTTATTCCCCATCAGAGACCCTTGATGAAATGGAATTAAGAATGGAAAAGTGATTCACAACCTGGCACACAGCCTGAATTCAGCCCCTAGGAGCTATGACACTCGAGATAAGTGACTTAACCGCTTTTGGTGTTAGACTCTTCTTTGATGACATTGTCACATTGACTGTGTGACTTCTAAGGGTTTCATCTGGCCTCCTATGATCCACGATTCCTGAAAGGACCACATAATCCATGATTCACTAGAGGATCCTACTGATTTGAAAGAGTTAATTTTCTTTTTAGCCCCTGATTCTAATATCTCAATCCAAACGTCAATTTCTTAAGCAGTATGGTGGTTACACAAGTGTTTTTTTTTCATAATTATTTGCTAAAATTATTATTTGTCATGTTTGATGTATTTTCTGTATATATATGTATATGTAGGTTATAAATCATTTGTAAAATGTTTATAAGTAGAAAAATGAACACAGGAATGTGAAAATCAATATAAACATTTTTTTTCTACAGGATGGTGCAAAACACAAACATTTTTAAAACTATTTGCTTTTTTTCCCCCTCTGACGTCCCCTTGACAGTTTTGTGATGTCCTTTATTGTTTTCCTAAACCGTTCGCCTAAACATAATAAAAAAGGCACCATCGGTTTACTACAAACTAATCAGACACAGGGATTTGGAAAGAAGTTTATCTTCTTGCAAGTTATTGTCATTACCGATGTAGGTTCTCTAAAGGCCTGACTTTTCAGCTTATCTAGTTCTCTGATCACTGATACTTATTTTGGTTAGAGTGTATTTATATTTGTACCCCTCACTGTGCATGGAGACACTCTTTCTCTTTGTGTTGGAAATATGATGACCCAAAAGCCTTTTCATCTCCCCTTAATATAAGAGCAGTTGAGATTATGTTCTAGGTGTTTTCTTCCTTTGTTGTTGTTGTCGTTGTTGTTGTTCATTTATTCCATGTGGCTAAGGGCATGAATATATTTGGGTCCATATGCTCCTATGCTGAATTCTCGTAACACTCCCAACTTGCCCAAATGCTCGTGAACTTTGTCCACCTTTGCCTTCCCTGCATGATTCCCTTGCCAATGTTGACTGAGCCTGATACGGAGCCTTTCATCCTACTTAATGAGAAGAGTGGATGCCACTGGAGAGAAGTAGGGTCTAAGAATTGTCATGTTTTGCAGAACACAAACAGGACCTGAAGGAACCAGTTACTTGAGACGTCAAATGATATTTGCGTTCCTTTCACCTTTTGCTAGCAAAGTACATCCGTAAGACAGACGTGTTGGATTTCTCTGTCCTTTCTACCAGTTCCTTTTCCCTTCCACCTCCACGCTCCTTTCCTTATGACTTTTTTTTTTTTTTTGCACTGAACATTAAGCTCATTGATTACAAGGACGACACAAAGTGACCTAATGGTGGGTCAGTCTTAATGAGAAAAGCGGCTGCCTGTGATGTGGCCTGGCTCGGCCACCCCCCACTGCGTCCTGGCATGTCAGACTAAGTCTCCTTTAAGAGACTAGAGCATGGAAAATCAACAGAAACCCTCCCGGTGCCTCTTCACAGAATGGACCATGTGCATGGCTATTTAGCCCTGTAAAAGAGGGCGCATTTGCACAAACGGGAGTGAACATAAGGAGTCCTTCAGAAAAGAATGGGGCCTTGGCAAATTTATAGACTCCCCTGAAAGAAAGTGATTACAGATCATTATCCAATTGAGGCAGATTGATGGGCTGGGGTCAAAGTAATATTGCAGATCTCACCAAGGGGACAATGGCTGCTTGTCACAGTGAAAGAAAAGAAGAGAGAAGGGAAACTGCCACACAGAGAGGCAGAGCTTATGCTTTACCAACTGCCATGAAAGGGCCTAGCTGTGTGTGTCGTTACTTTTCTCGAGCACCATGTTTTTACTTTATGTTACAAAGGATGAGCCATTGAGATCCAATTGGGCATTCAAACGTACCCCAATAAAGAACATACAAATGGCTTAAATACAGACTGCAGCTCTCAATTTTCTTTCCTGCCAAAAGGCGATAATGCAAAATAAAGTGAGGGTGGATGGACCACATAAGAATACCGGGTTCTCTCTCTCTCTTGCTCTCAAATGGAACCCTCTTGCCAAAAGGGAATATGAAAAAAAAAAAAAAAAAAACAAAAAACAAAAAACAAACAAAAGCAAAACAAACAAACCAACCAACAAAAAAGGTAGGAGTAGATAGAAAGCCTTCATGTTTATAGGTAAGGCAGCCTTTAGTTGACAACCAGGGGACGCACAGATCTGCCTTGGAAACTGCAACATCTGGTCAAGCAAAACTCTGGCAGCCCCGAAATGGAATAAAACAGGAATAAATGTGTTCCCACCGCTTCCTCTGTATTGATTCCTGAGCGTTTAAAAGTGCTTTCTATTCATGCGTTTTACAAAATGCAATCCGAAGGCAAAAGAATCGTCAGCACACCAGTGTGCATTTGCCTTTCATTTTACAATAGGGTTTTGGTATCTAGAGATTTAGAAGTATCAGGCAAACATTTATTCAGAGGAGATCCGATTTTGGTCTGCTTTGTTTGGGTCCAGGGAGTATTAGCAAGTAAAAAAGAACTAATTTATATTCTGAACAGTATTTACCAGCAAAGAAGCATAGTCAATTTTTTCCCCCACATATAGACCTTTCTTAAACAATTAGATTAGTTGGTTTCTCTAAGATATAGTCATCTAGCATTTAAGGATAGGTTAGATAGATAGTTGGAAACATAGATAGATGATACATAACATTTGGGGAGAAAAGAAGGAAAGGAAAACTCAGGGAATGTGGAAATTTTTCGCTTGTTTTTCATGATCAAATTAGAGTTATGAATTCTATCACCTTTATCTTTTCTTAGTAAGGCAAATAGGCTAAGATTTAATGAATGGCAATATTACCATCATTTTCTGTTTTATAAGTAGGTATAGCTTACTTGCCTTCACCATCAGATACCTTAGCTCCATTTCCTATTCTCCTGAAATATTGAGGACATTTATAAATGAGGACTTCTTTCTCAGCAACTGAGACCCTGATCACTGGGTCTCCACTGCTTCCTAATGAGCTCTTAATGAGCTGTCAATTGCTTATGCAAATAGAGAGGAAAAACAGACGCCAAGGGGTTGCTAGATATTCCGTTAAAATATGACACTGCCTAACCTCTCAAAGTTATTAAAAATGTAAATAGCTCCAACTCAGTAACTGGCCTTGACTCTCCTTTTCTTCCACCTCTCTGCTTTCTTTAGTTATGTGATCCCAAAGAATCAGAGACATCATCAACTTCACTTCAAGAGCACTGAGTTTGTGTTTGAAAATACTGAGTGCGTAGTTAAGGTTTCTATCGAAGTCCTGTGCAGAGATTAGATTTTTAAAAAATGAATGAAATTTATTTTTTTAAAAAAATTTTAATGTTTATTCATTTTTCAGAGATGGAGAGAGACAGAGCATGAGCAGGGGAGAGGCAGAGAGAGAGACACACAGATTCCAAAGCAGGCTCCAGGCTCTGAGCTGTCAGCACAGAGCCCAACGCGGGGCTCAAACTCACAAGCAGTGAGATCATGACCCCAGCCGAAGTTGGACACTTAACCGACTGAGCCACCCAGGCGCTCCGAAAACTTTTCAATCTTGTGGGTGACATATGCTAAAATATGCGAAGTACATATTCCAAAATGATAATAGTACTTATCTCTGGGAGAGAGGAATAGAAATAGAAGCTGTTAGTGGGACCTTTTTTTCAATGTGTATATATTGATTGAATAAGCTGACAAGAAATTAAAGAAAAAAATGGAAAATAGTTCCTGTCCTTGAAAACGAGTTTCCAAAAATATCTGGGATTCATGGACATTTGCAAAGAAAGGGAGTTCCTAGGTTTATTTTCATCGTATATTTTGCTCAAGTTTTATTTCAAAGCCTCTAATGTATAAATCAGTGTTCTCTCTTTTTTGTAATTGTTCTGCCTTCATGCAATACTGAGATTCAAAAGGATTCTAAGTTACTCCTTAGGAACTAAAGACCCTCAGCAGAGATTAAAATGACACAATGCGATGCTGACATTGTATTTATAGTCCAGAAATTACACCTCACAGCTGATGTGTTGAGACATTTGTGTCTAAAACAGAACAAGCTAAGTGAGGCGGGCAGTTGAGCTGACCATCCTGGGCCAGGAGGAAATTGTATGAGGATGTTTGACAACCATTGTGCTAACTAACTAGCAGTTGCTTCACACCTAAGTAAGGATTGGGCTGTTTTCACAGGGATCCCAAAGCCTTTTTTGCAATACTGACTCTGGGGCCTGCATTTATTGGCAGTTGCGAATGATCGACCCAGAATATGGCGTCCTTTCCGGAATGTCCAAACAATTTGAGTTGTCTAGGGGCACTTATATTATTTTCTTGATGTTTTAAAAATATTTTTAGAATTGTATTTATTTATTTTTGAGAGAAATAGACAGAGAGAACAGGCAGGGGAGGGGCAGAGAGAGAGGGAGAGAGAATCTCAGGCAGGCTCCTCGCTGTCAGCACGGAGCCCAACGCGGGGCTCGAACTCACAAACCGTGAGATCATGACCTGAGCCAAAACCAAGAGTCGGACTCTTAACTGACTGAGCCGTCCAGGAGCCCCAAGGGGCGCTGATTTTGTTAAGTGTCTGAGGAGAGAAAAGTTCTGAGTAAATAATTAAAGGCCAGGAGAGATTATCAGTGGGAGTTCATAAAAGTAAACTGTTCCACTTTTTCACTTACCTGGGATAGATCTTCCCTTGGAACCAGAGACTCACAAGATGCTTGATACCCCTTCAGGGGCAAAAAATCTACCTGACAATACACAACCGTCAAGCAAGTGAATTGTGATTATAACTCACATGTACCTGGTTGCTCTTTTCACTATACTATGAAATAGTAACTTCGAGCATAACTGAGCCCGTGTGGGTTCCATCTGATGCCTGTCAGGGTTCTCCACTGCATGCAGTAGGTGGTAAGCACATTTCAGGTATGTTGGCACAGAAAGATTGGCACGTTTCTTTATAGGCTTGTAGCATCTTGGCAAGATAACCTCCTTTCTATAGGGGGCCTTTTATACACTGTGAGGTTCTGTAGTAAATCCAGAAATTATGTGCCTTTCTGTAAAAGATAGGTTTAATTCAGACGTGAGGACACAAGGTTTTCCCTACATTCCCCTTTTCCAATACTGTCTTTTTCTTACTCTGCCTTGCCTTTGCGGATCAAACATAGGGACGATGGGAAGCTTCAGTCCTCTTTAGACATATAAACAGTCTGTAAATCCTTCATACATGTCAGACAATGAACAGACAGGGATATGCCTAGAGTTTTGGGTTTTCCAAAAGGCATACTGGTAACGAATTTTTTTTTTAATGCATTGCAAACATGGCAAGTAATGAATTTAAAAAGCTGTCATTCAAAACCCAACGGTATGAAAACAAACAGCTTGATTGAAAAATGGGCCAGAGACCTGAACAGACACCTCAGTAAAGAATGTATACCGAAGGCCAATAAGCATATGAAAAGATGCTCCCCATCATATATCATCAAGGAAATTCAAATCAAAACCACAATTAGATAACACTAGACACCTATTAGAATGGCCAAAACCACTGGCAACAGCAAATGCTGGCAAGGATGTAGAGCGACAAGAACTCTCCATTCATCGCTGGAGTGAATGTAAATGGTACAACCACTTGGGAAGATGGTTGGTGATTTCTTACACAATTATACATACTCTCACCATACAATCTAGCAGTCATACTCCTTTGTATTTACCTACAGGAGTTGAAAACTATGTCCACACAGAAAACTCCACGCAGATGTTTATAACAACTTTATTAGTAATTGCCAAAACTGGGAAGCAACTGATATGTCCTTCAGGAGGTGAATGGATAAATAAGCTATGGTCCATCCAGACAGTGGAATATTACATAGTACTAAAACAAAACAAGCTATCAAGCCACGAAAAGGCACAAAGGAAACTTAAATGCATTTTACTAATGAGAGGAGTCAACATAAACAGGCTACACACTGTATGATAACAACTCCATGACATTCTGGAAAAGGCAAAAAGTGTGGCGACAGTAAAAAGATCAGTGGTGATTGGTATTGAGGGACAAGGGGAAGGATGAATAGGCAGAGCACAAGATTTTTAGGACAGTTAAAATACTCTATATGTACCTCATATGCTGCTGCAATGATGGATATATGTCATTGTATATTTGTCCAAACTCAGAATGTATACATTCCGGTGAACCCAAGGTAAGCTATAAACTCTGAGTGCTAATGACATATCAGTGTAGGTCCATCGGTGGTAACAAAAGTATCCATCTGGTGGGAAATGTTGATTGTGCACTAGGTTGTGTATGTGCAGGAACAGGGGATATATGGGAAATTTCTGTACCTTCCTTTTATTTTTCTGTGAACCTAAAACTGTTTTTTAAAAGACAAAGCCATTAAAATAAAAATCATTTAGTGTGAGATGGAAATGAAATCTTGATCATGTCACCATATAGGAGAGGTATGAAAACAAACATAGGGGCGCCTGGGTGGCTCAGTCGGTGAAGCGTCGACTTTGGCTCTGGTCATCATTTCACAGTTCGTGCGTTCGAGCCCCACACCAGGCTTTCTGCTGTCAGCACAGAGCCTGCTTCAGATGCTCAGTCCCCCTCTCTCTCTTCCCCTCCCCTGCTCCTTTTCACTCTCTCAAAATAAATAAGCTTAAAAAACAAAACAACAAGAAAAAAACCCAACTACCTACCAACCTGGAATGACTTGCCTCTTTCTTCACTTTCTCCCTGCCCTTTGTGTTTCGGGGCCCAGAGTCAGAAAGTTCCTGAGAGGTTTGCAAACCAACAAAAAACGTGTGATTTTTTAGTGATCTGATAGTTTTCTATAGCTAATCTGGGTCATTACAGTCTGTAAAGAAATTTGAGGCCCAATCGATTTGATTCATATTTCTAAAATTGCCCACGATTGCCTGAATTACTATCTAGAATGCCTTAAAGAATTTGAGGAAAAAAGGGGCACTTGGGTGGCTCAGTTGGTTAAGTGTCCGACTTCAGCTCAGGTCATGATTTCATGATTTGTGAGTTCAAGTCCCGCAACAGGCTCTGTGCTGACAGCTCAGAGTCTGGAGCCTCCTTCAGATCTGTTTCCCTCTCTTTCTGCCCCTCTCCTGCTCATGTTCTGTCTCTCTCTCTCTCTCTCTCAAAACTGAATAAATGGTAAAAAAGAAAATTAAAAAAAAAAAAAAGAATTTGAGGAAAATGGAAAAAAAGTAATGAATCCTATATACTTAAGAGTTATTAATCAGAATTAACTGGGAATAAATAGCACATTATTTTCATATTGTAGTATTTGTTAATATTTTTATCAAAATGTATTAAGAGCAGAATAGGTTGTTTTCCTTATTCAAAGTAGTTTAGAAAAATTCCAGCCAGCCAGTTTAAAATAAATATTACCCTAAATTGATACTTCCCATAACTTTATTTATTTATTTACTTATTTATTTTACTTTCCTTAATTGACTCTTACAAATTTAGGGGCTTATTATAACATTGTTGTTAATTCTTACAAGTTTTGGAAAATGTTTATAATCATAACAGTTACACATTAAAGTATAATTTTAAAATTGTTCTATGTTACATTATATATTAAGGTTATATGTAATATATATAATATTAAATACAAAGAATATTAAATATAAAGAATATTAAATATAGAGGATTATATATTAAATAAATATAAAGAATTATATATTAATAAAACATTATATATTAATGTTAATGCAATCTATATACTATTAAATATAAAGAACATAAAATTATATTCAAATTAGAAAGTTATAATTTTCAGTACTGTTTTGATATTTTGTTTAATCTCCATAGAATGTTACAGATGACTTTGAGCTAAAGTCATGCAATTTCCCAAGAAAATACTAAAGGGAAAATAAACTTGACACTACACCATCTTACTCAAAGTCTAGCTGAGTCTTCTGGATGATGGCAGTCCACATATTCTTGAATGGAAGAGCTGGACACATTCATTCTGGGGATGCCTTTTCATTTCTAAATTTAAAGGTGTTTCTCGAACCTCAGAATTGTCTGCAATAGTCCTATTATGTGGTAGCCATTAGACTTTCCAGTGGTTTCTAAGGTGAGGATGAAGAACGGGCTCTTTTTGCATAGTATTAAATGAAGACACCATAAAGAATGCCATGGAAGTGGAAAGCCAATCCACGTTTTGTGACTTGGTGCTTAGCCCTCCCCCACAAGAAAACTAGGTGTTCAAGCCAAATGTGACCTTGTTGAAGCCAATGAAAGGCTTAATGCGGTTTCGTTGGTCTATAAAATGTTTCTTGAGTATTGGTTGTGTGTCTAGTACGGCTAAGATAATTCTAAAGGCACTTACAACTTCATCTATTATGAAATTGCCTGAAAGAATTCATGTAGCTTCCAAGAAGTGAATAATTTGTTCCACAGAAGTAGTTTGGCAGGTTGAAAATGTGGTTTCCTTGTTAGTGGAAAAACAAAGCAGAACTTTTCAGACTTATTTTCCACATAATATGGGACCATTTGAACAATGTATAACTCTGTTTCAATTCTCTTCATCATGAAACAGCAGCACCATACATCTCTTCACAACTCTGACATATTCATTTTTGCATCCACACCAGTGGATATGTCTTTTCGTAAACGTGCTAAATATATTTCTTTCTTCCCCCGAAACGTAAGTCTCCACAATAGAACATCAATTTTACTCATACAGAAAATGGTGCTTTTCAGGCACGAAAACTGTTTCATTTCATTATAAAGTCCTACATTAAACTTCAAAGCATAACCACAAAATCTTTCACAATTTTGCAATTCTACCAAACTTAGATTTTCCCCCCGGTTTTGCCAGAAAATAAAATTTGTTTTGTATCAGAACTGTTTTCTCAGAGAGAGAAGTCTCCCAAGAGATTAAGGAATAAAAAGTATTTTAAAAAATACTAACCAATTTCAGTATTGCATACAAGGGAGCGTAATGCAAGCAACATGTGTTACAGATGGCTTGTGTCAATTTATTGTGAAAAATTGATTATGCCGATGCCATCACAAGGTAATGGATTGTCATATCAAAATGAACAAAGACACCTTTATCAAGCTGACTCCTCTTGGACCAGAGTAAATTCATTAACCATCCTTTGCCAGGAAGGCTTTGCTATGGATCTATCCTTTAGAGGTCATTCTCACAGAATCACTTCTCTTCCACGGTGTGGGTTTGATCAAATCTAAAGAGGATGGTTTGGAATCCATCTGTGATCCCACAACAGTAGTTTAAGGAAGATATTATGAATGCAATCTTGCAAAGGTTACACAGTGTAAAACTGTTATGTTGATCTCTTCAGTGACCCAAGTGGATAAAGATAGAATAAATAAAATACTCTTGGGGATAAAGTATTTTGTTTTCTAATTGTAACCATTCCAGCGTAATTTTATCATCATCATGAATAATCATTTATATCACAATACAGTGCCTTTCATTTGTATAGCAGATTATAAATTTCAAAGTGCTTTCATGCAAATTTTCCCATTTGGTGTTCACTCTGTTAATCAACAAACCAAGAGTATTAACTTGTTTATTCCAGGTTATTTGACAGTAAATGGAAGAACCAATACTAAAGTTTAAGTCTTGTGAATCTTGTGAAGCTATCATTTTATTCTATTATGGTACATGGATATTTTAAAGATATTTCTCTAGATTTCAGTGGCAGGATATACCTGATAATGCCTCACTTCAGCAGAACAAGCCCTTTGCTTATATCTATTAAAAATAGGACTTTCTTGCTTGTGTTATTAGACTTAGCAAGAGATTTCCCCAAATTGAGCTAGAAATACCAAGCTGAATGCTCTGTGTATATTATGATCTTGGCTCATGATGAACAGGGCTGATACTCTAAATCCATTATTTAGATAGCTTTACTTTTCACATAGAGTTGTGAATTCATGAGTTAAATGGTTCTCTGAGTTATTGCTGAAGACACTGGGCAAAATGGCAACGCTTCCAAAATAAGATTAAATTAACTAGTAACACCTCATATTCATCACTGCCAGTAACCTAAGATAAAAAGCAGTTGCTACAATAAATAACATCAATCAAAGTGAGTGTGCAGTTAATGGAGTTTTTTTTTTTTTTGTTTTTTTTTTTTTTTTTTTTTTTGGCCAGCATCATAAGAGCACTAAGCTGTATCAACAGTGGTGTGCTAGGTGATCTAACAGCAATGTGCATCCAGGGCCATGTTCTTCTGGTGGGGGAGGTGAATCGCTCTTTGGTTCCCAGTGTAAAGACAGCCTCTTCTCCACCAACCCCTGCAGAATATATGTAAGGGTGAAAAACACTATGACCTGTTACGATTCCCAAACTTACAGTAACCTGATAGAAGAATGGTAGAAATTCAGAGCAGAGAAGGACATTATTTTGCAGGTGAAGAAATGACCTTACCTGTGGCCTGTCCAGAGTCAAAGAGCTAGATGGCAGCAGAGGCATTCCTGAATCTGTCTCTTGGACAGAGTAATAGGTTCTTAAAATTTCACTGTGCTTGGGGCACCTGGGTGGCTCAGGTGGTTGAGCGTTTGATTTTTAGCTCAGGTCACGATCCCAGGGTCATGGGATCGAGTTCCATGTTGGGCTCTGCACTGAGTGTGGAGCCTGCTTCAGATTCTCTCTCCCTCTGCCCCTCTCCCCTGCATGCTCTCTCTCTCTCTCTCTCAAGTAAAATTTAAAAAATTATCACTGTGCTTGTCGTACAAGTCTTATCAATCTTTTTTTTCAACGTTTATTTATTTTTGGGACAGAGAGAGACAGAGCATGAACGGGGGAGGGGCAGAGAGAGAGGGAGACACAGAATCGGAAACAGGCTCCAGGCTCTGAGCCATCAGCCCAGAGCCTGACGCGGGGCTCGAACTCACGGACCGCGAGATCGTGACCTGGCTGAAGTCGGACGCTTAACCGACTGCACCACCCAGGCGCCCCACAAGTCTTATCAATCTTAAAGACTGGAAGTGAGAGAGAGTGTGTGTGGAGGGAGATTCTAGAACAAGCAGGGTAGGGATGAAAGAAATTAGTCACTACTTATTTTTGTTTTCTCTGAATTTTCTCTACATTCGTGGGCTTCAGATGGTTTATTGAGCCCACTATTTAAACACTTCTCTCAAAATCGGTAGATCATAAAATACATTGTTCTAGTACTTCGTAAATCATATTATATGGGGAACATGTGAAGGTTCTATATGAACAGAGGCCATCAAAATTTAAAATCCACTACATGAAATTGAACATATAAACAGTTATTCCTTCCTGCATGATCCGTTTAACAAAGTCTCATGAACATTCGTTTAATGGGTCTTGGGGAAAAAGATTATTCCAAATATGTCGAAATATTTCTTAGTGTCCATATTCACTCTTTTCATGACATGATATTACCGGGTAGATAGTCACTGAATGCCTCCCTCTAGAAAATCTTTTACCCCGAACTCAGTAATCATGAGTTGCTGACGAGTCAGGGTTTCCATAAACTCATTTGCTTCGCTGAAGACGTAAGCCTGAAACTTCCAGATAGACAACTGGACTCCAGACTGTGATGCCCATCTCTCTTGAACTCTCTGTGGCCTTAAGCAATGCAGACACCATGCATGTTGACTCTGGCTAATTGGGTTGCATTTACTACAATGCTGAGGAGACCTTCTCACCCTGTCATACATCTCTGAGTTGCACTAGGTTTAGTTAGTGATTGCACTACATTGTCGTTCAAACATAGGTCCCCGTGACAGGAAAACCATCTGGTTTCTTCATCTGACCTGTGGTCACATCATTCCCATGGAGGTATGCCCAGTCACCTCATAGGAGGGCAAGGATGCTGAAAAGTACACTGCATTGAGGGAGACTGTCACTGATGTGAGGAGAATGGACGGCCACCTTGAGATTTTGTGCGATCAGCCACTGGAGAAAAAAAAAAGCTCAAAGAAGTTACTATTGCTCTTTTGTAGAAAGATAATTTCTGCCTAATGGACGGTGTCTCCTTTTCTCCTGCTGTCAGAGGGTAAGCTGTTTTTTAAGCTGTGAATTAATTGTCTCCGGTAGTGACTTCCACTTTCTAACACACATTTTTTAAGTATTTTCAAGGAGACAAGAATGGCACTTGAGAACTGCCATTGGTACTGTGAGAAATAAAGAATATCATTTGCTAATAACCATATTTGTACCCAAGAAAACAAATTGAAGCTGATTTCTCTCTGTTAAAATCTTGTCACCAAGAATGATGCTTTAAAAAGCACAAGGGGCCTGGGTGGTCCAGTCGGTTACGCATCCGACTTCAGCTCAGGTCATGATCTCACACTTCCTGAGTTCGAGCCCCGTGTCAGGCTGCGTGCTGACAGCTTGGAGGCTGGAGCCTGCTTTGTATTCTGTGTCTCCCTTTGTCTTTCTGCCCCTCCCTTCTTGTGCTCTGTCTCTATCTCTCAAAAATAAAGAAACATTAAAAAAACTAAAAAAACACAATAATGCTATCCAGACTAGAGATACTTTCCTTTCTTTGAACTTTGTGACAGGGGAAAAACCAAAAACAAGCAAACAAACAAACAAAAAAAAAAAAAAAACAAAAACAAAAACAAAAAAAACAGAAAAAATCCCAACCAACCAACCAACAACCAATAAATAAAAAACTGGAAGGGTATGGATCGATCTTAAATATCCTAAAGGAAATGTATGCTAAGTCACTCACCCAAATTATATTGATCATAGAGGCTTCACTAGGCTGTCTCATTAGTTTATTAGGTAAAATTAAATAAAGAGACAGCCTAAATGAATCACACATAGCCAGTTTGGGGAATAACAAATATATTGTGGATGAGAAAATTAGCTGCACGTGACGTCCACAGCCACCATATGTAAAACGCTTATTATTTGTCCTGTCTCTTTGAAAATCATTTTATTGGAATGTATCGGCTAAGCTAAAACACATGACCATCCTTCTTGGAACATGAAAGAAACCACTGAAGAGAAGTTGCTGCCCAGCCCCCACCTCTAGCTTGTGAGTGCTCTGGGAAAGCAGCCCGAAGGATTTTTTTGTTTTTTAATCAGTGTCTATGTAACAGCAAGCGCATCACATGCACCCTGAACCATTAGCTGCCTCTGTCTGAAAGAATTTGGTCAACATTTAGGAATTCACTTAATGAAAGACTAGCCTATTAAAGCTCTGCTGGCCAGAGGAGAGGATGGTGTCTTTCTTTCCAACTTCCTGGAACACTACAAGGGATGCCGGGTAGTTCCTTCATGTGATGTAGCCCAGGCCCTGGACAATAAGCCAGCATTGTGGCTTGAGAACATGTACCTCTTTGCTGTGGATCTCAGGCTTGATTTCCAGGATGCCGTTTACTTTGTACACCGTGCCATCAGATTGCACACTTCCCTTAACGCCTAAGGGGGAAGTAGCTCCTGAATGTGCTGTCGGGTAATCTCCTCTCCTAACGAGGGAGTAGAGCTATGACCCAGCAAAGCGTCCAGGTCACCAGAGAGAATGCCCCTCAGAGGCCGTGTGCCGTGAATCTTTGTCAAAGAGTACCTCCTGCAGGCTAATGCTAAGTGAGCATTTCCTCCAAACTTGCTTTTGAGGACTGATTGGGTGAATGAGAAGACGGATTCAACAGAGAGGAAATCCCTTGACCAAAGAAGCTACATAAAATTATATGAATGGTGTTTTCATAGGATTGAGTGTGGCGTGGGGGATTTTCCCAGATGTATTCTTACTTAAATTCCCTCTTTTCATTGGC